>NW_026453653.1:300000-546013 GCF_943734755.1 Anopheles moucheti
TCGTATCGGATGGACGAAATTAGTTGAAATAGACAGTTTTTGCATGGTAACACATTCCTGGTAGAACTACACAGTAAAGTACAAAGTTCGTATCGGATGGACGAAATTAGTTGAAATAGACAGTTTTTGCATGGTAACACATTCCTGGTAGAACTACATAGCAAAGTACAAAGTTCGTATCGGATGGACGAAATTAGTTGAAATAGACAGTTTTTGCATGGTAACACATTCCTGGTAGAACTACATAGCAAAGTACAAAGTTCGTATCGGATGGACGAAATTAGTTGAAATAGACAGTTTTTGCATGGTAACACATTCCTGGTAGAACTACACAGTAAAGTACAAAGTTCGTATTGGATGGACGAAATTAGTTGAAAGAGACAGTTTTTGCATGGTAACACATTCCTGGTGGAACGTCATAGCAAAGTACAAAGTTCGTATCGGATGGACGAAATTAGTTGAAATAGACAGTTTTTGCATGGTAACACATTCCTGGTAGAACTACACAGTAAAGTACAAAGTTCGTATCGGATGGACGAAATTAGTTGAAATAGACAGTTTTTGCATGGTAACACATTCCTGGTAGAACTACATAGCAAAGTACAAAGTTCGTATCGGATGGACGAAATTAGTTGAAATAGACAGTTTTTGCATGGTAACACATTCCTGGTAGAACTACACAGTAAAGTACAAAGTTCGTATTGGATGGACGAAATTAGTTGAAAGAGACAGTTTTTGCATGGTAACACATTCCTGGTAGAACTACACAGTAAAGTACAAAGTTTGTATCGGATGGACGAAATTAGTTGAAATAGACAGTTTTTGCATGGTAACACACTCCTGGTAGAACTACACAGTAAAGTACAAAGTTCGTATCGGATGGATGAAATTAGTTGAAATAGACAGTTTTTGCATGGTAACACATTCCTGGTAGAACTACACAGTAAAGTACAAAGTTCGTATCGGATGGACGAAATTAGTTGAAATAGACAGTTTTTGCATGGTAACACATTCCTGGTAGAACTACACAGTAAAGTACAAAGTTTGTATCGGATGGACGAAATTAGTTGAAATAGACAGTTTTTGCATGGTAACACATTCCTGGTGGAACGTCATAGCAAAGTACAAAGTTCGTATCGGATGGACGAAATTAGTTGAAATAGACAGTTTTTGCATGGTAACACATTCCTGGTAGAACTACACAGTAAAGTACAAAGTTCGTATCGGATGGACGAAATTAGTTGAAATAGACAGTTTTTGCATGGTAACACATTCCTGGTAGAACTACATAGCAAAGTACAAAGTTCGTATCGGATGGACGAAATTAGTTGAAATAGACAGTTTTTGCATGGTAACACATTCCTGGTAGAACTACATAGCAAAGTACAAAGTTCGTATCGGATGGACGAAATTAGTTGAAATAGACAGTTTTTGCATGGTAACACATTCCTGGTAGAACTACACAGTAAAGTACAAAATTCGTATCGGATGGATGAAATTAGTTGAAATAGACAGTTTTTGCATGGTAACACATTCCTGGTAGAACTACACAGTAAAGTACAAAGTTCGTATCGGATGGACGAAATTAGTTGAAATAGACAGTTTTTGCATGGTAACACATTCCTGGTAGAACTACACAGTAAAGTACAAAGTTCGTATCGGATGGATGAAATTAGTTGAAATAGACAGTTTTTGCATGGTAACACATTCCTGGTAGAACTACACAGTAAAGTACAAAGTTCGTATTGGATGGACGAAATTAGTTGAAAGAGACAGTTTTTGCATGGTAACACATTCCTGGTAGAACTACACAGTAAAGTACAAAGTTCGTATTGGATGGACGAAATTAGTTGAAAGAGACAGTTTTTGCATGGTAACACATTCCTGGTAGAACTACACAGTAAAGTACAAAGTTCGTATCGGATGGATGAAATTAGTTGAAATAGACAGTTTTTGCATGGTAACACATTCCTGGTAGAACTACACAGTAAAGTACAAAGTTCGTATCGGATGGACGAAATTAGTTGAAATAGACAGTTTTTGCATGGTAACACATTCCTGGTAGAACTACACAGTAAAGTACAAAGTTCGTATTGGATGGACGAAATTAGTTGAAAGAGACAGTTTTTGCATGGTAACACATTCCTGGTAGAACTACACAGTAAAGTACAAAGTTCGTATCGGATGGATGAAATTAGTTGAAATAGACAGTTTTTGCATGGTAACACATTCCTGGTAGAACTACACAGTAAAGTACAAAGTTCGTATCGGATGGACGAAATTAGTTGAAATAGACAGTTTTTGCATGGTAACACATTCCTGGTAGAACTACACAGTAAAGCACAAAGTTCGTATCGGATGGATGAAATTAGTTGAAATAGACAGTTTTTGCATGGTAACACATTCCTGGTAGAACTACACAGTAAAGTACAAAGTTCGTATTGGATGGACGAAATTAGTTGAAAGAGACAGTTTTTGCATGGTAACACATTCCTGGTAGAACTACACAGTAAAGTACAAAGTTCGTATTGGATGGACGAAATTAGTTGAAAGAGACAGTTTTTGCATGGTAACACATTCCTGGTAGAACTACACAGTAAAGTACAAAGTTCGTATCGGATGGATGAAATTAGTTGAAATAGACAGTTTTTGCATGGTAACACATTCCTGGTAGAACTACACAGTAAAGTACAAAGTTCGTATCGGATGGACGAAATTAGTTGAAATAGACAGTTTTTGCATGGTAACACATTCCTGGTAGAACTACACAGTAAAGTACAAAGTTCGTATCGGATGGATGAAATTAGTTGAAATAGACAGTTTTTGCATGGTAACACATTCCTGGTAGAACTACACAGTAAAGTACAAAGTTCGTATCGGATGGACGAAATTAGTTGAAATAGACAGTTTTTGCATGGTAACACATTCCTGGTAGAACTACACAGTAAAGTACAAAGTTCGTATCGGATGGACGAAATTAGTTGAAATAGACAGTTTTTGCATGGTAACACATTCCTGGTAGAACTACACAGTAAAGTACAAAGTTCGTATCGGATGGATGAAATTAGTTGAAATAGACAGTTTTTGCATGGTAACACATTCCTGGTAGAACTACACAGTAAAGTACAAAGTTCGTATCGGATGGACGAAATTAGTTGAAATAGACAGTTTTTGCATGGTAACACATTCCTGGTAGAACTACACAGTAAAGTACAAAGTTCGTATCGGATGGATGAAATTAGTTGAAATAGACAGTTTTTGCATGGTAACACATTCCTGGTAGAACTACACAGTAAAGTACAAAGTTCGTATCGGATGGATGAAATTAGTTGAAATAGACAGTTTTTGCATGGTAACACATTCCTGGTAGAACTACACAGTAAAGTACAAAGTTCGTATTGGATGGACGAAATTAGTTGAAAGAGACAGTTTTTGCATGGTAACACATTCCTGGTAGAACTACACAGTAAAGTACAAAGTTTGTATCGGATGGACGAAATTAGTTGAAATAGACAGTTTTTGCATGGTAACACATTCCTGGTGGAACGTCATAGCAAAGTACAAAGTTCGTATCGGATGGACGAAATTAGTTGAAATAGACAGTTTTTGCATGGTAACACATTCCTGGTAGAACTACACAGTAAAGTACAAAGTTCGTATCGGATGGACGAAATTAGTTGAAATAGACAGTTTTTGCATGGTAACACATTCCTGGTAGAACTACATAGCAAAGTACAAAGTTCGTATCGGATGGACGAAATTAGTTGAAATAGACAGTTTTTGCATGGTAACACATTCCTGGTAGAACTACACAGTAAAGTACAAAGTTCGTATTGGATGGACGAAATTAGTTGAAAGAGACAGTTTTTGCATGGTAACACATTCCTGGTAGAACTACACAGTAAAGTACAAAGTTTGTATCGGATGGACGAAATAAGTTGAAATAGACAGTTTTTGCATGGTAACACACTCCTGGTAGAACTACATAGCAAAGTACAAAGTTTGTATCGGATGGACGAAATTAGTTGAAATAGACAGTTTTTGCATGGTAACACATCCCTGGTAGAACTACATAGCAAAGTACAAAGTTCGTATCGGATGGACGAAATTAGTTGAAATAGACAGTTTTTGCATGGTAACACATTCCTGGTAGAACTACATAGCAAAGTACAAAGTTCGTATCGGATGGACGAAATTAGTTGAAATAGACAGTTTTTGCATGGTAACACATTCCTGGTAGAACTACACAGTAAAGTACAAAGTTCGTATCGGATGGATGAAATTAGTTGAAATAGACAGTTTTTGCATGGTAACACATTCCTGGTAGAACTACACAGTAAAGTACAAAGTTCGTATCGGATGGACGAAATTAGTTGAAATAGACAGTTTTTGCATGGTAACACATTCCTGGTAGAACTACACAGTAAAGTACAAAGTTCGTATCGGATGGATGAAATTAGTTGAAATAGACAGTTTTTGCATGGTAACACATTCCTGGTGGAACGTCATAGCAAAATACAAAGTTCGTATCGGATGGACGAAATTAGTTGAAATAGACAGTTTTTGCATGGTAACACATTCCTGGTAGAACTACACAGTAAAGTACAAAGTTCGTATCGGATGGACGAAATTAGTTGAAATAGACAGTTTTTGCATGGTAACACATTCCTGGTAGAACTACATAGCAAAGTACAAAGTTCGTATCGGATGGACGAAATTAGTTGAAATAGACAGTTTTTGCATGGTAACACATTCCTGGTAGAACTACACAGTAAAGTACAAAGTTCGTATTGGATGGACGAAATTAGTTGAAAGAGACAAATTTTGCATGGTAACACATTCCTGGTAGAACTACATAGCAAAGTACAAAGTTCGTATCGGATGGACGAAATTAGTTGAAATAGACAGTTTTTGCATGGTAACACATTCCTGGTAGAACTACATAGCAAAGTACAAAGTTTGTATCGGATGGACGAAATTAGTTGAAATAGACAGTTTTTGCATGGTAACACATTCCTGGTAGAACTACACAGTAAAGTACAAAGTTCGTATCGGATGGACGAAATTAGTTGAAATAGACAGTTTTTGCATGGTAACACATTCCTGGTAGAACTACATAGCAAAGTACAAAGTTCGTATCGGATGGACGAAATTAGTTGAAATAGACAGTTTTTGCATGGTAACACATTCCTGGTAGAACTACACAGTAAAGTACAAAGTTCGTATTGGATGGACGAAATTAGTTGAAAGAGACAAATTTTGCATGGTAACACATTCCTGGTAGAACTACATAGCAAAGTACAAAGTTTGTATCGGATGGACGAAATTAGTTGAAATAGACAGTTTTTGCATGGTAACACATTCCTGGTAGAACTACATAGCAAAGTACAAAGTTCGTATCGGATGGACGAAATTAGTTGAAATAGACAGTTTTTGCATGGTAACACATTCCTGGTAGAACTACATAGCAAAGTACAAAGTTTGTATCGGATGGACGAAATTAGTTGAAATAGACAGTTTTTGCATGGTAACACATTCCTGGTAGAACTACACAGTAAAGTACAAAGTTCGTATCGGATGGACGAAATTAGTTGAATTAGACAGTTTTTGCATGGTAACACATTCCTGGTAGAACTACACAGTAAAGTACAAAGTTTGTATCGGATGGACGAAATTAGTTGAAATAGACAGTTTTTGCATGGTAACACATTCCTGGTAGAACTACACAGTAAAGTACAAAGTTTGTATCGGATGGACGAAATTAGTTGAAATAGACAGTTTTTGCATGGTAACACATTCCTGGTAGAACTACATAGCAAAGTACAAAGTTCGTATCGGATGGACGAAATTAGTTGAAAGAGACAAATTTTGCATGGTAACACATTCCTGGTAGAACTACACAGTAAAGTACAAAGTTCGTATTGGATGGACGAAATAAGTTGAAATAGACAGTTTTTGCATGGTAACACATCCCTGGTAGAACTACACAGTAAAGTACAAAGTTAGTATCGGATGGACGAAATTAGTTGAAATAGACAGTTTTTGCATTGTAACACATTCCTGGTAGAACTACATAGCAAAGTACAAAGTTTGTATCGGATGGACGAAATTAGTTGAAATAGACAGTTTTTGCATGGTAACACATTCCTGGTAGAACTACACAGTAAAGTACAAAGTTCGTATTGGATGGACGAAATTAGTTGAAAAAGACAGTTTTTGCATGGTAACACATTCCTGGTAGAACTACACAGTAAAGTACAAAGTTCGTATTGGATGGACGAAATAAGTTGAAATAGACAGTTTTTGCATGGTAACACATCCCTGGTAGAACTACATAGCAAAGTACAAAGTTCGTATCGGATGGACGAAATTAGTTGAAATAGACAGTTTTTGCATGGTAACACATTCCTGGTAGAACTACACAGTAAAGTACAAAGTTCGTATCGGATGGACGAAATTAGTTGAAATAGACAGTTTTTGCATGGTAACACATTCCTGGTAGAACTACACAGTAAAGTACAAAGTTTGTATCGGATGGACGAAATTAGTTGAAATAGACAGTTTTTGCATGGTAACACATTCCTGGTAGAACTACATAGCAAAGTACAAAGTTCGTATCGGATGGACGAAATTAGTTGAAATAGACAGTTTTTGCATGGTAACACATTCCTGGTAGAACTACATAGCAAGGTACAAAGTTCGTATCGGATGGACGAAATTAGTTGAAATAGACAGTTTTTGCATGGTAACACATTCCTGGTAGAACTACACAGTAAAGTACAAAGTTCGTATCGGATGGACGAAATTAGTTGAAATAGACAGTTTTTGCATGGTAACACATTCCTGGTAGAACTACATAGCAAAGTACAAAGTTCGTATCGGATGGACGAAATTAGTTGAAATAGACAGTTTTTGCATGGTAACACATTCCTGGTAGAACTACACAGTAAAGTACAAAGTTCGTATTGGATGGACGAAATTAGTTGAAAGAGACAAATTTTGCATGGTAACACATTCCTGGTAGAACTACATAGCAAAGTACAAAGTTTGTATCGGATGGACGAAATTAGTTGAAATAGACAGTTTTTGCATGGTAACACATTCCTGGTAGAACTACATAGCAAAGTACAAAGTTCGTATCGGATGGACGAAATTAGTTAAAATAAACAGTTTTTGCATGGTAACACATTCCTGGTAGAACTACACAGTAAAGTACAAAGTTTGTATCGGATGGACGAAATTAGTTGAAAGAGACAGTTTTTGCATGGTAACACATTCCTGGTAGAACTACATAGCAAGGTACAAAGTTCGTTTTGGATGGACGAAATTAGTTGAAATAGACAGTTTTTGCACGGTAACACATTCCTGGTAGAACTACATAGCAAGGTACAAAGTGCGTATCGGATGGACGAAATTAGTTGAAATAGACAGTTTTTGCATGGTAACACATTCCTGGTAGAACTACATAGCAAAGTACAAAGTTCGTATCGGATGGACGAAATTAGTTGAAATAGACAGTTTTTGCATGGTAACTCACTCCTGGTAGAACTACATAGCAAAGTACAAAGTTCGTATCGGATGGACGAAATTAGTTGAAAGAGACAGTTTTTGCATGGTAACACATTCCTGGTAGAACTACACAGTAAAGTACAAAGTTTGTATCGGATGGACGAAATTAGTTGAAAGAGACAAATTTTGCATGGTAACACATTCCTGGTAGAACTACATAGCAAAGTACAAAGTTCGTATCGGATGGACGAAATTAGTTGAAATAGACAGTTTTTGCATGGTAACACATTCCTGGTAGAACTACATAGCAAAGTACAAAGTTCGTATCGGATGGACGAAATTAGTTGAAATAGACAGTTTTTGCATGGTAACACACTCCTGGTAGAACTACATAGCAAAGTACCAAGTTCGTATCGGATGGACGAAATAAGTTGAAATAGACAGTTTTTGCATGGTAACACATTCCTGGTAGAACTACATAGCAAAGTACAAAGTTCGTATCGGATGGACGAAATTAGTTGAAATAGACACTTTTTGCATGGTAACACACTCCTGGTAGAACTACATAGCAAAGTACAAAGTTCGTATCGGATGGACGAAATTAGTTGAAATAGACAGTTTTTGCATGGTAACACATTCCTGGTAGAACTACATAGCAAAGTACAAAGTTCGTATCGGATGGACGAAATTAGTTGAAATAGACAGTTTTTGCATGGTAACACACTCCTGGTAGAACTACATAGCAAAGTACAAAGTTCGTATCGGATGGACGAAATTAGTTGAAATAGACAGTTTTTGCATGGTAACACATTCCTGGTAGAACTACATAGCAAAGTACAAAGTTCGTATCGGATGGACGAAATTAGTTGAAATAGACAGTTTTTGCATGGTAACACACTCCTGGTAGAACTACATAGCAAAGTACAAAGTTCGTATCGGATGGACGAATTAAGTTGAAATAGACAGTTTTTGCATGGTAACACATTCCTGGTAGAACTACATAGCAAAGTACCAAGTTCGTATCGGATGGACGAATTAAGTTGAAATAGACAGTTTTTGCATGGTAACACATTCCTGGTAGAACTACATAGCAAAGTACAAAGTTCGTATCGGATGGACGAATTAAGTTGAAATAGACAGTTTTTGCATGGTAACACACTCCTGGTAGAACTACATAGCAAAGTACAAAGTTCGTATCGGATGGACGAAATAAGTTGAAATAGACAGTTTTTGCATGGTAACACACTCCTGGTAGAACTACATAGCAAAGTACAAAGTTCGTATCGGATGGACGAAATTAGTTGAAATAGACAGTTTTTGCATGGTAACACACTCCTGGTAGAACTTCATAGCAAAGTACAAAGTTCGTATCGGATGGACGAATTAAGTTGAAATAGACAGTTTTTGCATGGTAACACATTCCTGGTAGAACTACATAGCAAAGTACAAAGTTCGTATCGGATGGACGAAATTAGTTGAAATAGACAGTTTTTGCATGGTAACACACTCCTGGTAGAACTACATAGCAAAGTACAAAGTTCGTATCGGATGGACGAATTAAGTTGAAATAGACAGTTTTTGCATGGTAACACACTCCTGGTAGAACTACATAGCAAAGTACAAAGTTCGTATCGGATGGACGAACTTAGTTGAAATAGACAGTTTTTGCATGGTAACACACTCCTGGTAGAACTACATAGCAAAGTACAAAGTTCGTATCGGATGGACGAAATTAGTTGAAATAGACAGTTTTTGCATGGTAACACACTCCTGGTAGAACTACATAGCAAAGTACAAAGTTCGTATCGGATGGACGAATTAAGTTGAAATAGACAGTTTTTGCATGGTAACACATTCCTGGTAGAACTACATAGCAAAGTACAAAGTTCGTATCGGATGGACGAATTAAGTTGAAATAGACAGTTTTTGCATGGTAACACACTCCTGGTAGAACTACATAGCAAAGTACAAAGTTCGTATCGGATGGACGAAATAAGTTGAAATAGACAGTTTTTGCATGGTAACACACTCCTGGTAGAACTACATAGCAAAGTACAAAGTTCGTATCGGATGGACGAAATTAGTTGAAATAGACAGTTTTTGCATGGTAACACACTCCTGGTAGAACTTCATAGCAAAGTACAAAGTTCGTATCGGATGGACGAATTAAGTTGAAATAGACAGTTTTTGCATGGTAACACATTCCTGGTAGAACTACATAGCAAAGTACAAAGTTCGTATCGGATGGACGAATTAAGTTGAAATAGACAGTTTTTGCATGGTAACACACTCCTGGTAGAACTACATAGCAAAGTACAAAGTTCGTATCGGATGGACGAAATAAGTTGAAATAGACAGTTTTTGCATGGTAACACACTCCTGGTAGAACTACATAGCAAAGTACAAAGTTCGTATCGGATGGACGAATTAAGTTGAAATAGACAGTTTTTGCATGGTAACACACTCCTGGTAGAACTACATAGCAAAGTACAAAGTTCGTATCGGATGGACGAAATTAGTTGAAATAGACAGTTTTTGCATGGTAACACACTCCTGGTAGAACTTCATAGCAAAGTACAAAGTTCGTATCGGATGGACGAATTAAGTTGAAATAGACAGTTTTTGCATGGTAACACATTCCTGGTAGAACTACATAGCAAAGTACAAAGTTCGTATCGGATGGACGAATTAAGTTGAAATAGACAGTTTTTGCATGGTAACACACTCCTGGTAGAACTACATAGCAAAGTACAAAGTTCGTATCGGATGGACGAAATAAGTTGAAATAGACAGTTTTTGCATGGTAACACACTCCTGGTAGAACTACATAGCAAAGTACAAAGTTCGTATCGGATGGACGAATTAAGTTGAAATAGACAGTTTTTGCATGGTAACACATTCCTGGTAGAACTACATAGCAAAGTACAAAGTTCGTATCGGATGGACGAATTAAGTTGAAATAGACAGTTTTTGCATGGTAACACACTCCTGGTAGAACTACATAGCAAAGTACAAAGTTCGTATCGGATGGACGAAATAAGTTGAAATAGACAGTTTTTGCATGGTAACACACTCCTGGTAGAACTACATAGCAAAGTACAAAGTTCGTATCGGATGGACGAATTAAGTTGAAATAGACAGTTTTTGCATGGTAACACACTCCTGGTAGAACTACATAGCAAAGTACAAAGTTCGTATCGGATGGACGAAATAAGTTGAAATAGACAGTTTTTGCATGGTAACACACTCCTGGTAGAACTACATAGCAAAGTACAAAGTTCGTATCGGATGGACGAAATAAGTTGAAATAGACAGTTTTTGCATGGTAACACACTCCTGGTAGAACTACATAGCAAAGTACAAAGTTCGTATCGGATGGACGAATTAAGTTGAAATAGACAGTTTTTGCATGGTAACACACTCCTGGTAGAACTACATAGCAAAGTACAAAGTTCGTATCGGATGGACGAATTAAGTTGAAATAGACAGTTTTTGCATGGTAACACATTCCTGGTAGAACTACATAGCAAAGTACAAAGTTCGTATCGGATGGACGAAATTAGTTGAAATAGACAGTTTTTGCATGGTAACACACTCCTGGTAGAACTACATAGCAAAGTACAAAGTTCGTATCGGATGGACGAATTAAGTTGAAATAGACAGTTTTTGCATGGTAACACACTCCTGGTAGAACTACATAGCAAAGTACAAAGTTCGTATCGGATGGACGAAATAAGTTGAAATAGACAGTTTTTGCATGGTAACACACTCCTGGTAGAACTACATAGCAAAGTACAAAGTTCGTATCGGATGGACGAACTTAGTTGAAATAGACAGTTTTTGCATGGTAACACACTCCTGGTAGAACTACATAGCAAAGTACAAAGTTCGTATCGGATGGACGAAATAAGTTGAAATAGACAGTTTTTGCATGGTAACACACTCCTGGTAGAACTACATAGCAAAGTACAAAGTTCGTATCGGATGGACGAATTAAGTTGAAATAGACAGTTTTTGCATGGTAACACATTCCTGGTAGAACTACATAGCAAAGTACAAAGTTCGTATCGGATGGACGAATTAAGTTGAAATAGACAGTTTTTGCATGGTAACACACTCCTGGTAGAACTACATAGCAAAGTACAAAGTTCGTATCGGATGGACGAAATAAGTTGAAATAGACAGTTTTTGCATGGTAACACACTCCTGGTAGAACTACATAGCAAAGTACAAAGTTCGTATCGGATGGACGAATTAAGTTGAAATAGACAGTTTTTGCATGGTAACACACTCCTGGTAGAACTACATAGCAAAGTACAAAGTTCGTATCGGATGGACGAATTAAGTTGAAATAGACAGTTTTTGCATGGTAACACATTCCTGGTAGAACTACATAGCAGAGTACAAAGTTCGTATCGGATGGACGAATTAAGTTGAAATAGACAGTTTTTGCATGGTAACACACTCCTGGTAGAACTACATAGCAAAGTACAAAGTTCGTATCGGATGGACGAATTAAGTTGAAATAGACAGTTTTTGCATGGTAACACACTCCTGGTAGAACTACATAGCAAAGTACAAAGTTCGTATCGGATGGACGAAATAAGTTGAAATAGACAGTTTTTGCATGGTAACACACTCCTGGTAGAACTACATAGCAAAGTACAAAGTTCGTATCGGATGGACGAACTTAGTTGAAATAGACAGTTTTTGCATGGTAACACACTCCTGGTAGAACTACATAGCAAAGTACAAAGTTCGTATCGGATGGACGAAATTAGTTGAAATAGACAGTTTTTGCATGGTAACACACTCCTGGTAGAACTACATAGCAAAGTACAAAGTTCGTATCGGATGGACGAATTAAGTTGAAATAGACAGTTTTTGCATGGTAACACATTCCTGGTAGAACTACATAGCAAAGTACAAAGTTCGTATCGGATGGACGAATTAAGTTGAAATAGACAGTTTTTGCATGGTAACACACTCCTGGTAGAACTACATAGCAAAGTACAAAGTTCGTATCGGATGGACGAAATAAGTTGAAATAGACAGTTTTTGCATGGTAACACACTCTGGTAGAACTTCATAGCAAAGTACAAAGTTCGTATCGGATGGACGAATTAAGTTGAAATAGACAGTTTTTGCATGGTAACACATTCCTGGTAGAACTACATAGCAAAGTACAAAGTTCGTATCGGATGGACGAAATTAGTTGAAATAGACAGTTTTTGCATGGTAACACACTCCTGGTAGAACTACATAGCAAAGTACAAAGTTCGTATCGGATGGACGAATTAAGTTGAAATAGACAGTTTTTGCATGGTAACACACTCCTGGTAGAACTACATAGCAAAGTACAAAGTTCGTATCGGATGGACGAACTTAGTTGAAATAGACAGTTTTTGCATGGTAACACACTCCTGGTAGAACTACATAGCAAAGTACAAAGTTCGTATCGGATGGACGAAATTAGTTGAAATAGACAGTTTTTGCATGGTAACACACTCCTGGTAGAACTACATAGCAAAGTACAAAGTTCGTATCGGATGGACGAATTAAGTTGAAATAGACAGTTTTTGCATGGTAACACATTCCTGGTAGAACTACATAGCAAAGTACAAAGTTCGTATCGCATGGACGAAATTAGTTGAAATAGACAGTTTTTGCATGGTAACACACTCCTGGTAGAACTACATAGCAAAGTACAAAGTTCGTATCGGATGGACGAATTAAGTTGAAATAGACAGTTTTTGCATGGTAACACATTCCTGGTAGAACTACATAGCAAAGTACCAAGTTCGTATCGGATGGACGAATTAAGTTGAAATAGACAGTTTTTGCATGGTAACACACTCCTGGTAGAACTACATAGCAAAGTACAAAGTTCGTATCGGATGGACGAAATTAGTTGAAAAAGACAGTTTTTGCATGGTAACACATTCCTGGTAGAACTACATAGCAAAGTACAAAGTTCGTATCGGATGGACGAAATTAGTTGAAATAGACACTTTTTGCATGGTAACACATTCCTGGTAGAACTACATAGCAAAGTACAAAGTTCGTATCGGATGGACGAAATTAGTTGAAATAGACAGTTTTTGCATGGTAACACATTCCTGGTAGAACTACATAGCAAAGTACAAAGTTAGTATCGGATGGACGAAATTAGTTGAAATAGACAGTTTTTGCATTTTAACACATTCCTGGTAGAACTACATAGCAAAGTACAAAGTTTGTATCGGATGGACGAAATTAGTTGAAATCGACAGTTTTTGCATGGTAACACATTCCTGGTAGACCTACACAGTAAAGTACAAAGTTAGTATCGGAAGGACGAAATTAGTTGAAATAGACAGTTTTTGCAAGGTAACACATTCCTGGTAGAACTACACAGTAAAGTACAAAGTTAGTATCGGATGGACGAAATAAGTTGAAATAGACAGTTTTTGCATGGTAACACATTCCTGGTAGAACTACATAGCAAAGTACAAAGTTCGTATCGGATGGACGAAATTAGTTGAAATAGACAGTTTTTGCATGGTAACACATTCCTGGTAGAACTACATAGCAAAGTACAAAGTTCGTATCGGATGGACGAAATTAGTTGAAATAGACAGTTTTTGCATGGTAACACACTCCTGGTAGAACTACATAGCAAAGTACAAAGTTCGTATCGGATGGACGAAATTAGTTGAAATAGACAGTTTTTGCATGGTAACACATTCCTGGTAGACCTACACAGTAAAGTACAAAGTTAGTATCGGAAGGACGAAATTAGTTGAAATAGACAGTTTTTGCAAGGTAACACATTCCTGGTAGAACTACACAGTAAAGTACAAAGTTAGTATCGGATGGACGAAATTAGTTGAAATTGACAGTTTTTGCATTGTAACACATTCCTGGTAGAACTACATAGCAAAGTACAAAGTTTGTATCGGATGGACGAAATTAGTTGAAATAGACAGTTTTTGCATGGTAACACATTCCTGGTAGAACTACACAGTAAAGTACAAAGTTCGTATCGGATGGACGAAATTAGTTGAAATAGACAGTTTTTGCATGGTAACACATTCCTGGTAGAACTACACAGTAAAGTACAAAGTTCGTATTGGATGGACGAAATTAGTTGAAAAAGACAGTTTTTGCATGGTAACACACTCCTGGTAGAACTACACAGTAAAGTACAAAGTTCGTATCGGATGGACGAAATTAGTTGAAATAGACAGTTTTTGCATGGTAACACATTCCTGGTAGAACTACATAGCAAAGTACAAAGTTCGTATCGGATGGACAAAATTAGTTGAAAAAGACAGTTTTTGCATGGTAACACATTCCTGGTAGAACTACACAGTAAAGTACAAAGTTCGTATCGGATGGACGAAATTAGTTGAAATAGACAGTTTTTGCATGGTAACACATTCCTGGTAGAACTACATAGCAAAGTACAAAGTTAGTATCGGATGGACGAAATTAGTTGAAATAGACAGTTTTTGCATTGTAACATATTCCTGGTAGAACTACATAGCAAAGTACAAAGTTAGTATCGGATGGACGAAATTAGTTGAAATTGACAGTTTTTGCATGGTAACACATTCCTGGTAGAACTACACAGTAAAGTACAAAGTTAGTATCGGATGGACGAAATTAGTTGAAATAGACAGTTTTTGCATGGTAACACATTCCTGGTAGAACTACATAGCAAAGTACAAAGTTAGTATCGGATGGACGAAATTAGTTGAAATAGACAGTTTTTGCATTGTAACATATTCCTGGTAGAACTACATAGCAAAGTACAAAGTTAGTATCGGATGGACGAAATTAGTTGAAATAGACAGTTTTTGCATGGTAACACATTCCTGGTAGAACTACATAGCAAAGTACAAAGTTAGTATCGGATGGACGAAATTAGTTGAAATAGACAGTTTTTGCATGGTAACACATTCCTGGTAGAACTACACAGTAAAGTACAAAGTTAGTATCGGATGGACGAAATTAGTTGAAATAGACAGTTTTTGCATGGTAACACATTCCTGGTAGAACTACACAGTAAAGTACAAAGTTAGTATCGGATGGACGAAATTAGTTGAAATAGACAGTTTTTGCATGGTAACACATTCCTGGTAGAACTACACAGTAAAGTACAAAGTTAGTATCGGATGGACGAAATTAGTTGGAATAGACAGTTTTTGCAAGGTAACACATTCCTGGTAGAACTACACAGTAAAGTACAAAGTTAGTATCGGATGGACGAAATTAGTTGAAATAGACAGTTTTTGCATTGTAACACATTCCTGGTAGAACTACATAGCAAAGTACAAAGTTTGTATCGGATGGACGAAATTAGTTGAAATAGACAGTTTTTGCATGGTAACACATTCCTGGTAGAACTACATAGCAAAGTACAAAGTTAGTATCGGATGGACGAAATTAGTTGAAATAGACAGTTTTTGCATGGTAACACATTCCTGGTAGAACTACATAGCAAAGTACAAAGTTAGTATCGGATGGACGAAATTAGTTGAAATAGACAGTTTTTGCATGGTAACACATTCCTGGTAGAACTACACAGTAAAGTACAAAGTTAGTATCGCATGGACGAAATTAGTTGAAATAGACAGTTTTTGCATGGTAACACATTCCTGGTAGAACTACATAGCAAAATACAAAGTTCGTATCGGATGGACAAAATTAGTTGAAATAGACAATTTTTGCATGGTAACACATTCCTGGTAGACCTACACAGTAAAGTACAAAGTTAGTATCGGAAGGACGAAATTAGTTGAAATAGACAGTTTTTGCATGGTAACACATTCCTGGTAGAACTACATAGCAAAGTACAAAGTTCGTATCGGATGGACGAAATAAGTTGAAATAGACAGTTTTTGCATGGTAACACACTCCTGGTAGAACTACATAGCAAAGTACAAAGTTCGTATCGGATGGACGAAATTAGTTGAAATAGACAATTTTTGCATGGTAACACATTCCTGGTAGACCTACACAGTAAAGTACAAAGTTAGTATCGGAAGGACGAAATTAGTTGAAATAGACAATTTTTGCATGGTAACACATTCCTGGTAGAACTACATAGCAAAGTACAAAGTTCGTATCGGATGGACGAAATAAGTTGAAATAGACAGTTTTTGCATGGTAACACACTCCTGGTAGAACTACATAGCAAAGTACAAAGTTCGTATCAGATGGACGAAATTAGTTGAAAAAGACAGTTTTTGCATGGTAACACATTCCTGGTAGAACTACATAGCAAAGTACAAAGTTCGTATCGGATGGACGAAATAAGTTGAAATAGACAGTTTTTGCATGGTAACACACTCCTGGTAAAACTACATAGCAAAGTACAAAGTTCGTATCGGATGGACGAAATTAGTTGAAATAGACAATTTTTGCATGGTAACACATTCCTGGTAGACCTACACAGTAAAGTACAAAGTTAGTATCGGAAGGACGAAATTAGTTGAAATAGTTAGTTTTTGCATGGTAACACATTCCTGGTAGAACTACACAGTAAAGTACAAAGTTAGTATCGGATGGACGAAATTAGTTGAAAAAGACAGTTTTTGCATTGTAACACATTCCTGGTAGAACTACACAGTAAAGTACAAAGTTAGTATCGGAAGGACGAAATTAGTTGAAATAGACAGTTTTTGCATGGTAACACATTCCTGGTAGACCTACACAGTAAAGTACAAAGTTAGTATCGGAAGGACGAAATTAGTTGAAATAGACAGTTTTTGCATGGTAACACATTCCTGGTAGAACTACACAGTAAAGTACAAAGTTAGTATCGGAAGGACGAAATTAGTTGAAATAGACAATTTTTGCATGGTAACACATTCCTGGTAGAACTACATAGCAAAGTACAAAGTTCGTATCGGATGGACGAAATTAGTTGAAATAGACAGTTTTTGCATGGTAACACACTCCTGGTAGAACTTCATAGCAAAGTACAAAGTTCGTATCGGATGGACGAATTAAGTTGAAATAGACAGTTTTTGCATGGTAACACATTCCTGGTAGAACTACATAGCAAAGTACAAAGTTCGTATCGGATGGACGAATTAAGTTGAAATAGACAGTTTTTGCATGGTAACACACTCCTGGTAGAACTACATAGCAAAGTACAAAGTTCGTATCGGATGGACGAAATAAGTTGAAATAGACAGTTTTTGCATGGTAACACACTCCTGGTAGAACTACATAGCAAAGTACAAAGTTCGTATCGGATGGACGAATTAAGTTGAAATAGACAGTTTTTGCATGGTAACACATTCCTGGTAGAACTACATAGCAAAGTACAAAGTTCGTATCGGATGGACGAATTAAGTTGAAATAGACAGTTTTTGCATGGTAACACACTCCTGGTAGAACTACATAGCAAAGTACAAAGTTCGTATCGGATGGACGAAATAAGTTGAAATAGACAGTTTTTGCATGGTAACACACTCCTGGTAGAACTACATAGCAAAGTACAAAGTTCGTATCGGATGGACGAATTAAGTTGAAATAGACAGTTTTTGCATGGTAACACACTCCTGGTAGAACTACATAGCAAAGTACAAAGTTCGTATCGGATGGACGAAATAAGTTGAAATAGACAGTTTTTGCATGGTAACACACTCCTGGTAGAACTACATAGCAAAGTACAAAGTTCGTATCGGATGGACGAAATAAGTTGAAATAGACAGTTTTTGCATGGTAACACACTCCTGGTAGAACTACATAGCAAAGTACAAAGTTCGTATCGGATGGACGAATTAAGTTGAAATAGACAGTTTTTGCATGGTAACACACTCCTGGTAGAACTACATAGCAAAGTACAAAGTTCGTATCGGATGGACGAATTAAGTTGAAATAGACAGTTTTTGCATGGTAACACATTCCTGGTAGAACTACATAGCAAAGTACAAAGTTCGTATCGGATGGACGAATTAAGTTGAAATAGACAGTTTTTGCATGGTAACACACTCCTGGTAGAACTACATAGCAAAGTACAAAGTTCGTATCGGATGGACGAATTAAGTTGAAATAGACAGTTTTTGCATGGTAACACACTCCTGGTAGAACTACATAGCAAAGTACAAAGTTCGTATCGGATGGACGAAATAAGTTGAAATAGACAGTTTTTGCATGGTAACACACTCCTGGTAGAACTACATAGCAAAGTACAAAGTTCGTATCGGATGGACGAACTTAGTTGAAATAGACAGTTTTTGCATGGTAACACACTCCTGGTAGAACTACATAGCAAAGTACAAAGTTCGTATCGGATGGACGAAATTAGTTGAAATAGACAGTTTTTGCATGGTAACACACTCCTGGTAGAACTACATAGCAAAGTACAAAGTTCGTATCGGATGGACGAATTAAGTTGAAATAGACAGTTTTTGCATGGTAACACATTCCTGGTAGAACTACATAGCAAAGTACAAAGTTCGTATCGGATGGACGAATTAAGTTGAAATAGACAGTTTTTGCATGGTAACACACTCCTGGTAGAACTACATAGCAAAGTACAAAGTTCGTATCGGATGGACGAAATAAGTTGAAATAGACAGTTTTTGCATGGTAACACACTCCTGGTAGAACTACATAGCAAAGTACAAAGTTCGTATCGGATGGACGAATTAAGTTGAAATAGACAGTTTTTGCATGGTAACACACTCCTGGTAGAACTACATAGCAAAGTACAAAGTTCGTATCGGATGGACGAATTAAGTTGAAATAGACAGTTTTTGCATGGTAACACATTCCTGGTAGAACTACATAGCAGAGTACAAAGTTCGTATCGGATGGACGAATTAAGTTGAAATAGACAGTTTTTGCATGGTAACACACTCCTGGTAGAACTACATAGCAAAGTACAAAGTTCGTATCGGATGGACGAATTAAGTTGAAATAGACAGTTTTTGCATGGTAACACACTCCTGGTAGAACTACATAGCAAAGTACAAAGTTCGTATCGGATGGACGAAATAAGTTGAAATAGACAGTTTTTGCATGGTAACACACTCCTGGTAGAACTACATAGCAAAGTACAAAGTTCGTATCGGATGGACGAACTTAGTTGAAATAGACAGTTTTTGCATGGTAACACACTCCTGGTAGAACTACATAGCAAAGTACAAAGTTCGTATCGGATGGACGAAATTAGTTGAAATAGACAGTTTTTGCATGGTAACACACTCCTGGTAGAACTACATAGCAAAGTACAAAGTTCGTATCGGATGGACGAATTAAGTTGAAATAGACAGTTTTTGCATGGTAACACATTCCTGGTAGAACTACATAGCAAAGTACAAAGTTCGTATCGGATGGACGAATTAAGTTGAAATAGACAGTTTTTGCATGGTAACACACTCCTGGTAGAACTACATAGCAAAGTACAAAGTTCGTATCGGATGGACGAAATAAGTTGAAATAGACAGTTTTTGCATGGTAACACACTCTGGTAGAACTTCATAGCAAAGTACAAAGTTCGTATCGGATGGACGAATTAAGTTGAAATAGACAGTTTTTGCATGGTAACACATTCCTGGTAGAACTACATAGCAAAGTACAAAGTTCGTATCGGATGGACGAAATTAGTTGAAATAGACAGTTTTTGCATGGTAACACACTCCTGGTAGAACTACATAGCAAAGTACAAAGTTCGTATCGGATGGACGAATTAAGTTGAAATAGACAGTTTTTGCATGGTAACACACTCCTGGTAGAACTACATAGCAAAGTACAAAGTTCGTATCGGATGGACGAACTTAGTTGAAATAGACAGTTTTTGCATGGTAACACACTCCTGGTAGAACTACATAGCAAAGTACAAAGTTCGTATCGGATGGACGAAATTAGTTGAAATAGACAGTTTTTGCATGGTAACACACTCCTGGTAGAACTACATAGCAAAGTACAAAGTTCGTATCGGATGGACGAATTAAGTTGAAATAGACAGTTTTTGCATGGTAACACATTCCTGGTAGAACTACATAGCAAAGTACAAAGTTCGTATCGCATGGACGAAATTAGTTGAAATAGACAGTTTTTGCATGGTAACACACTCCTGGTAGAACTACATAGCAAAGTACAAAGTTCGTATCGGATGGACGAATTAAGTTGAAATAGACAGTTTTTGCATGGTAACACATTCCTGGTAGAACTACATAGCAAAGTACCAAGTTCGTATCGGATGGACGAATTAAGTTAAAATAGACAGTTTTTGCATGGTAACACACTCCTGGTAGAACTACATAGCAAAGTACAAAGTTCGTATCGGATGGACGAAATTAGTTGAAAAAGACAGTTTTTGCATGGTAACACATTCCTGGTAGAACTACATAGCAAAGTACAAAGTTCGTATCGGATGGACGAAATTAGTTGAAATAGACACTTTTTGCATGGTAACACATTCCTGGTAGAACTACATAGCAAAGTACAAAGTTCGTATCGGATGGACGAAATTAGTTGAAATAGACAGTTTTTGCATGGTAACACATTCCTGGTAGAACTACATAGCAAAGTACAAAGTTAGTATCGGATGGACGAAATTAGTTGAAATAGACAGTTTTTGCATTTTAACACATTCCTGGTAGAACTACATAGCAAAGTACAAAGTTTGTATCGGATGGACGAAATTAGTTGAAATCGACAGTTTTTGCATGGTAACACATTCCTGGTAGACCTACACAGTAAAGTACAAAGTTAGTATCGGAAGGACGAAATTAGTTGAAATAGACAGTTTTTGCAAGGTAACACATTCCTGGTAGAACTACACAGTAAAGTACAAAGTTAGTATCGGATGGACGAAATAAGTTGAAATAGACAGTTTTTGCATGGTAACACATTCCTGGTAGAACTACATAGCAAAGTACAAAGTTCGTATCGGATGGACGAAATTAGTTGAAATAGACAGTTTTTGCATGGTAACACATTCCTGGTAGAACTACATAGCAAAGTACAAAGTTCGTATCGGATGGACGAAATTAGTTGAAATAGACAGTTTTTGCATGGTAACACACTCCTGGTAGAACTACATAGCAAAGTACAAAGTTCGTATCGGATGGACGAAATTAGTTGAAATAGACAGTTTTTGCATGGTAACACATTCCTGGTAGACCTACACAGTAAAGTACAAAGTTAGTATCGGAAGGACGAAATTAGTTGAAATAGACAGTTTTTGCAAGGTAACACATTCCTGGTAGAACTACACAGTAAAGTACAAAGTTAGTATCGGATGGACGAAATTAGTTGAAATTGACAGTTTTTGCATTGTAACACATTCCTGGTAGAACTACATAGCAAAGTACAAAGTTTGTATCGGATGGACGAAATTAGTTGAAATAGACAGTTTTTGCATGGTAACACATTCCTGGTAGAACTACACAGTAAAGTACAAAGTTCGTATCGGATGGACGAAATTAGTTGAAATAGACAGTTTTTGCATGGTAACACATTCCTGGTAGAACTACACAGTAAAGTACAAAGTTCGTATTGGATGGACGAAATTAGTTGAAAAAGACAGTTTTTGCATGGTAACACACTCCTGGTAGAACTACACAGTAAAGTACAAAGTTCGTATCGGATGGACGAAATTAGTTGAAATAGACAGTTTTTGCATGGTAACACATTCCTGGTAGAACTACATAGCAAAGTACAAAGTTCGTATCGGATGGACAAAATTAGTTGAAAAAGACAGTTTTTGCATGGTAACACATTCCTGGTAGAACTACACAGTAAAGTACAAAGTTCGTATCGGATGGACGAAATTAGTTGAAATAGACAGTTTTTGCATGGTAACACATTCCTGGTAGAACTACATAGCAAAGTACAAAGTTAGTATCGGATGGACGAAATTAGTTGAAATAGACAGTTTTTGCATTGTAACATATTCCTGGTAGAACTACATAGCAAAGTACAAAGTTAGTATCGGATGGACGAAATTAGTTGAAATTGACAGTTTTTGCATGGTAACACATTCCTGGTAGAACTACACAGTAAAGTACAAAGTTAGTATCGGATGGACGAAATTAGTTGAAATAGACAGTTTTTGCATGGTAACACATTCCTGGTAGAACTACATAGCAAAGTACAAAGTTAGTATCGGATGGACGAAATTAGTTGAAATAGACAGTTTTTGCATTGTAACATATTCCTGGTAGAACTACATAGCAAAGTACAAAGTTAGTATCGGATGGACGAAATTAGTTGAAATAGACAGTTTTTGCATGGTAACACATTCCTGGTAGAACTACATAGCAAAGTACAAAGTTAGTATCGGATGGACGAAATTAGTTGAAATAGACAGTTTTTGCATGGTAACACATTCCTGGTAGAACTACACAGTAAAGTACAAAGTTAGTATCGGATGGACGAAATTAGTTGAAATAGACAGTTTTTGCATGGTAACACATTCCTGGTAGAACTACACAGTAAAGTACAAAGTTAGTATCGGATGGACGAAATTAGTTGAAATAGACAGTTTTTGCATGGTAACACATTCCTGGTAGAACTACACAGTAAAGTACAAAGTTAGTATCGGATGGACGAAATTAGTTGGAATAGACAGTTTTTGCAAGGTAACACATTCCTGGTAGAACTACACAGTAAAGTACAAAGTTAGTATCGGATGGACGAAATTAGTTGAAATAGACAGTTTTTGCATTGTAACACATTCCTGGTAGAACTACATAGCAAAGTACAAAGTTTGTATCGGATGGACGAAATTAGTTGAAATAGACAGTTTTTGCATGGTAACACATTCCTGGTAGAACTACATAGCAAAGTACAAAGTTAGTATCGGATGGACGAAATTAGTTGAAATAGACAGTTTTTGCATGGTAACACATTCCTGGTAGAACTACATAGCAAAGTACAAAGTTAGTATCGGATGGACGAAATTAGTTGAAATAGACAGTTTTTGCATGGTAACACATTCCTGGTAGAACTACACAGTAAAGTACAAAGTTAGTATCGCATGGACGAAATTAGTTGAAATAGACAGTTTTTGCATGGTAACACATTCCTGGTAGAACTACATAGCAAAATACAAAGTTCGTATCGGATGGACAAAATTAGTTGAAATAGACAATTTTTGCATGGTAACACATTCCTGGTAGACCTACACAGTAAAGTACAAAGTTAGTATCGGAAGGACGAAATTAGTTGAAATAGACAGTTTTTGCATGGTAACACATTCCTGGTAGAACTACATAGCAAAGTACAAAGTTCGTATCGGATGGACGAAATAAGTTGAAATAGACAGTTTTTGCATGGTAACACACTCCTGGTAGAACTACATAGCAAAGTACAAAGTTCGTATCGGATGGACGAAATTAGTTGAAATAGACAATTTTTGCATGGTAACACATTCCTGGTAGACCTACACAGTAAAGTACAAAGTTAGTATCGGAAGGACGAAATTAGTTGAAATAGACAATTTTTGCATGGTAACACATTCCTGGTAGAACTACATAGCAAAGTACAAAGTTCGTATCGGATGGACGAAATAAGTTGAAATAGACAGTTTTTGCATGGTAACACACTCCTGGTAGAACTACATAGCAAAGTACAAAGTTCGTATCAGATGGACGAAATTAGTTGAAAAAGACAGTTTTTGCATGGTAACACATTCCTGGTAGAACTACATAGCAAAGTACAAAGTTCGTATCGGATGGACGAAATAAGTTGAAATAGACAGTTTTTGCATGGTAACACACTCCTGGTAAAACTACATAGCAAAGTACAAAGTTCGTATCGGATGGACGAAATTAGTTGAAATAGACAATTTTTGCATGGTAACACATTCCTGGTAGACCTACACAGTAAAGTACAAAGTTAGTATCGGAAGGACGAAATTAGTTGAAATAGTTAGTTTTTGCATGGTAACACATTCCTGGTAGAACTACACAGTAAAGTACAAAGTTAGTATCGGATGGACGAAATTAGTTGAAAAAGACAGTTTTTGCATTGTAACACATTCCTGGTAGAACTACACAGTAAAGTACAAAGTTAGTATCGGAAGGACGAAATTAGTTGAAATAGACAGTTTTTGCATGGTAACACATTCCTGGTAGACCTACACAGTAAAGTACAAAGTTAGTATCGGAAGGACGAAATTAGTTGAAATAGACAGTTTTTGCATGGTAACACATTCCTGGTAGAACTACACAGTAAAGTACAAAGTTAGTATCGGAAGGACGAAATTAGTTGAAATAGACAATTTTTGCATGGTAACACATTCCTGGTAGAACTACATAGCAAAGTACAAAGTTCGTATCGGATGGACGAAATAAGTTGAAATAGACAGTTTTTGCATGGTAACACACTCCTGGTAGAACTACATAGCAAAGTACAAAGTTCGTATCGGATGGACGAAATTAGTTGAAAAAGACAGTTTTTGCATGGTAACACATTCCTGGTAGAACTACATAGCAAAGTACAAAGTTCGTATCGGATGGACGAAATAAGTTGAAATAGACAGTTTTTGCATGGTAACACACTCCTGGTAGAACTACATAGCAAAGTACAAAGTTCGTATCGGATGGACGAAATTAGTTGAAATAGACAATTTTTGCATGGTAACACATTCCTGGTAGACCTACACAGTAAAGTACAAAGTTAGTATCGGAAGGACGAAATTAGTTGAAATAGACAATTTTTGCATGGTAACACATTCCTGGTAGAACTACATAGCAAAGTACAAAGTTCGTATCGGATGGACGAAATAAGTTGAAATAGACAGTTTTTGCATGGTAACACACTCCTGGTAAAACTACATAGCAAAGTACAAAGTTCGTATCGGATGGACGAAATTAGTTGAAATAGACAATTTTTGCATGGTAACACATTCCTGGTAGACCTACACAGTAAAGTACAAAGTTAGTATCGGAAGGACGAAATTAGTTGAAATAGACAGTTTTTGCATGGTAACACATTCCTGGTAGAACTACACAGTAAAGTACAAAGTTAGTATCGGATGGACGAAATTAGTTGAAAAAGACAGTTTTTGCATTGTAACACATTCCTGGTAGAACTACACAGTAAAGTACAAAGTTAGTATCGGAAGGACGAAATTAGTTGAAATAGACAGTTTTTGCATGGTAACACATTCCTGGTAGAACTACATAGCAAAGTACAAAGTTAGTATCGGATGGACGAAATTAGTTGAAATAGACAGTTTTTGCATGGTAACACATTCCTGGTAGAACTACACAGTAAAGTACAAAGTTAGTATCGCATGGACGAAATTAGTTGAAATAGACAGTTTTTGCATGGTAACACATTCCTGGTAGAACTACATAGCAAAATACAAAGTTCGTATCGGATGGACAAAATTAGTTGAAATAGACAGTTTTTGCATGGTAACACATTCCTGGTATAACTACATAGCAAAGTACAAAGTTCGTATCGGATGGACGAAATTAGTTGAAATAGACAATTTTTGCATGGTAACACATTCCTGGTAGACCTACACAGTAAAGTACAAAGTTAGTATCGGAAGGACGAAATTAGTTGAAATAGACAATTTTTGCATGGTAACACATTCCTGGTAGAACTACATAGCAAAGTACAAAGTTCGTATCGGATGGACGAAATAAGTTGAAATAGACAGTTTTTGCATGGTAACACACTCCTGGTAGAACTACATAGCAAAGTACAAAGTTCGTATCGGATGGAAGAAATTAGTTGAAAAAGACAGTTTTTGCATGGTAACACATTCCTGGTAGAACTACACAGTAAAGTACAAAGTTAGTATCGGATGGACGAAATTAGTTGAAATAGACAGTTTTTGCATGGTAACACATTCCTGGTAGAACTACACAGTAAAGTACAAAGTTAGTATCGGATGGACAAAATTAGTTGAAAAAGACAGTTTTTGCATGGTAACACATTCCTGGTAGAACTACACAGTAAAGTACAAAGTTAGTATCGGATGGACGAAATTAGTTGAAATAGACAATTTTTGCATGGTAACACATTCCTGGTAGAACTACATAGCAAAGTACAAAGTTCGTATCGGATGGACGAAATAAGTTGAAATAGACAGTTTTTGCATGGTAACACACTCCTGGTAGAACTACATAGCAAAGTACAAAGTTCGTATCGGATGGAAGAAATTAGTTGAAATAGACAATTTTTGCATGGTAACACATTCCTGGTAGAACTACATAGCAAAGTACAAAGTTCGTATCGGATGGACGAAATAAGTTGAAATAGACAGTTTTTGCATGGTAACACACTCCTGGTAGAACTACATAGCAAAGTACAAAGTTCGTATCGGATGGAAGAAATTAGTTGAAAAAGACAGTTTTTGCATGGTAACACATTCCTGGTAGACCTACACAGTAAAGTACAAAGTTAGTATCGGAAGGACGAAATTAGTTGAAATAGACAGTTTTTGCATGGTAACACATTCCTGGTAGAACTACATAGCAAAGTACAAAGTTCGTATCGGATGGACGAAATAAGTTGAAATAGACAATTTTTGCATGGTAACACATTCCTGGTAGACCTACACAGTAAAGTACAAAGTTAGTATCGGAAGGACGAAATTAGTTGAAATAGACAATTTTTGCATGGTAACACATTCCTGGTAGAACTACATAGCAAAGTACAAAGTTCGTATCGGATGGACGAAATAAGTTGAAATAGACAGTTTTTGCATGGTAACACACTCCTGGTAGAACTACATAGCAAAGTACAAAGTTCGTATCGGATGGAAGAAATTAGTTGAAAAAGACAGTTTTTGCATGGTAACACATTCCTGGTAGAACTACACAGTAAAGTACAAAGTTAGTATCGGATGGACGAAATTAGTTGAAATAGACAGTTTTTGCATGGTAACACATTCCTGGTAGAACTACACAGTAAAGTACAAAGTTAGTATCGGATGGACAAAATTAGTTGAAAAAGACAGTTTTTGCATGGTAACACATTCCTGGTAGAACTACACAGTAAAGTACAAAGTTAGTATCGGATGGACGAAATTAGTTGAAATAGACAGTTTTTGCATGGTAACACATTCCTGGTAGAACTACATAGCAAAGTACAAAGTTCGTATCGGATGGACGAAATTAGTTGAAATAGACAGTTTTTGCATGGTAACACATTCCTGGTAGAACTACACAGTAAAGTACAAAGTTCGAATCGAATGGACGAAATAAGTTGAAATAGACAGTTTTTGCATGGTAACACATTCCTGGTAGAACTACACAGTAAAGTACAAAGTTAGTATCCGATGGACGAAATTAGTTGAAATAGACAGTTTTTGCAAGGTAACACATTCCTGGTAGAACTACACAGTAAAGTACAAAGTTAGTATCGGATGGACGAAATTAGTTGAAAAAGACAGTTTTTGCATTGTAACACATTCCTGGTAGAACTACACAGTAAAGTACAAAGTTAGTATCGGAAGGACGAAATTAGTTGAAATAGACAGTTTTTGCATGGTAACACATTCCTGGTAGAACTACATAGCAAAGTACAAAGTTAGTATCGGATGGACGAAATTAGTTGAAATAGACAGTTTTTGCATGGTAACACATTCCTTGTAGAACTACATAGCAAAGTACAAAGTTTGTATCGGATGGACGAAATTAGTTGAAATAGACAGTTTTTGCATTGTAACACATTCCTGGTAGAACTACACAGTAAAGTACAAAGTTCGAATCGAATGGACGAAATAAGTTGAAATAGACAGTTTTTGCATTGTAACACATTCCTGGTAGAACTACACAGTAAAGTACAAAGTTAGTATCGGATGGACGAAATTAGTTGAAATAGACAGTTTTTGCATGGTAACACATTCCTGGTAGAACTACATAGCAAAGTACAAAGTTTGTATCGGATGGACGAAATTAGTTGAAATAGACAGTTTTTGCATGGAAACACATTCCTGGTAGAACTACACAGTAAAGTACAAAGTTCGAATCGAATGGACGAAATTAGTTGAAATAGACAGTTTTTGCATGGAAACACATTCCTGGTAGAACTACACAGTAAAGTACAAAGTTAGTATCGGATGGACGAAATTAGTTGAAATAGACAGTTTTTGCATGGTAACACATTCCTGGTAGAACTACATAGCAAAGTACAAAGTTTGTATCGGATGGACGAAATTAGTTGAAATAGACAGTTTTTGCATGGTAACACATTCCTGGTAGAACTACATAGCAAAGTACAAAGTTCGTATCGGATGGACAAAATTAGTTGAAATAGACAGTTTTTGCATTGTAACACATTCCTGGTAGAACTACACAGTAAAGTACAAAGTTCGAATCGAATGGACGAAATAAGTTGAAATAGACAGTTTTTGCATGGTAACACATTCCTGGTAGAACTACACAGTAAAGTACAAAGTTAGTATCGGATGGACGAAATTAGTTGAAATAGACAGTTTTTGCATGGTAACACATTCCTGGTAGAACTACATAGCAAAGTACAAAGTTAGTATCGGATGGACGAAATTAGTTGAAATAGACAGTTTTTGCATGGTAACACATTCCTTGTAGAACTACATAGCAAAGTACAAAGTTTGTATCGGATGGACGAAATTAGTTGAAATAGACAGTTTTTGCATGGTAACACATTCCTGGTAGAACTACACAGTAAAGTACAAAGTTAGTATCCGATGGACGAAATTAGTTGAAATAGACAGTTTTTGCAAGGTAACACATTCCTGGTAGAACTACACAGTAAAGTACAAAGTTAGTATCGGATGGACGAAATTAGTTGAAAAAGACAGTTTTTGCATTGTAACACATTCCTGGTAGAACTACACAGTAAAGTACAAAGTTAGTATCGGAAGGACGAAATTAGTTGAAATAGACAGTTTTTGCATGGTAACACATTCCTGGTAGAACTACATAGCAAAGTACAAAGTTCGTATCGGATGGACGAAATAAGTTGAAATAGACAATTTTTGCATGGTAACACATTCCTGGTAGACCTACACAGTAAAGTACAAAGTTAGTATCGGAAGGACGAAATTAGTTGAAATAGACAATTTTTGCATGGTAACACATTCCTGGTAGAACTACATAGCAAAGTACAAAGTTCGTATCGGATGGACGAAATAAGTTGAAATAGACAGTTTTTGCATGGTAACACACTCCTGGTAGAACTACATAGCAAAGTACAAAGTTCGTATCGGATGGAAGAAATTAGTTGAAAAAGACAGTTTTTGCATGGTAACACATTCCTGGTAGAACTACACAGTAAAGTACAAAGTTAGTATCGGATGGACGAAATTAGTTGAAATAGACAGTTTTTGCATGGTAACACATTCCTGGTAGAACTACACAGTAAAGTACAAAGTTAGTATCGGATGGACAAAATTAGTTGAAAAAGACAGTTTTTGCATGGTAACACATTCCTGGTAGAACTACACAGTAAAGTACAAAGTTAGTATCGGATGGACGAAATTAGTTGAAATAGACAGTTTTTGCATGGTAACACATTCCTGGTAGAACTACATAGCAAAGTACAAAGTTCGTATCGGATGGACGAAATTAGTTGAAATAGACAGTTTTTGCATGGTAACACATTCCTGGTAGAACTACACAGTAAAGTACAAAGTTCGAATCGAATGGACGAAATAAGTTGAAATAGACAGTTTTTGCATGGTAACACATTCCTGGTAGAACTACACAGTAAAGTACAAAGTTAGTATCCGATGGACGAAATTAGTTGAAATAGACAGTTTTTGCAAGGTAACACATTCCTGGTAGAACTACACAGTAAAGTACAAAGTTAGTATCGGATGGACGAAATTAGTTGAAAAAGACAGTTTTTGCATTGTAACACATTCCTGGTAGAACTACACAGTAAAGTACAAAGTTAGTATCGGAAGGACGAAATTAGTTGAAATAGACAGTTTTTGCATGGTAACACATTCCTGGTAGAACTACATAGCAAAGTACAAAGTTAGTATCGGATGGACGAAATTAGTTGAAATAGACAGTTTTTGCATGGTAACACATTCCTTGTAGAACTACATAGCAAAGTACAAAGTTTGTATCGGATGGACGAAATTAGTTGAAATAGACAGTTTTTGCATTGTAACACATTCCTGGTAGAACTACACAGTAAAGTACAAAGTTCGAATCGAATGGACGAAATAAGTTGAAATAGACAGTTTTTGCATTGTAACACATTCCTGGTAGAACTACACAGTAAAGTACAAAGTTAGTATCGGATGGACGAAATTAGTTGAAATAGACAGTTTTTGCATGGTAACACATTCCTGGTAGAACTACATAGCAAAGTACAAAGTTTGTATCGGATGGACGAAATTAGTTGAAATAGACAGTTTTTGCATGGAAACACATTCCTGGTAGAACTACACAGTAAAGTACAAAGTTCGAATCGAATGGACGAAATTAGTTGAAATAGACAGTTTTTGCATGGAAACACATTCCTGGTAGAACTACACAGTAAAGTACAAAGTTAGTATCGGATGGACGAAATTAGTTGAAATAGACAGTTTTTGCATGGTAACACATTCCTGGTAGAACTACATAGCAAAGTACAAAGTTTGTATCGGATGGACGAAATTAGTTGAAATAGACAGTTTTTGCATGGTAACACATTCCTGGTAGAACTACATAGCAAAGTACAAAGTTCGTATCGGATGGACAAAATTAGTTGAAATAGACAGTTTTTGCATTGTAACACATTCCTGGTAGAACTACACAGTAAAGTACAAAGTTCGAATCGAATGGACGAAATAAGTTGAAATAGACAGTTTTTGCATGGTAACACATTCCTGGTAGAACTACACAGTAAAGTACAAAGTTAGTATCGGATGGACGAAATTAGTTGAAATAGACAGTTTTTGCATGGTAACACATTCCTGGTAGAACTACATAGCAAAGTACAAAGTTAGTATCGGATGGACGAAATTAGTTGAAATAGACAGTTTTTGCATGGTAACACATTCCTTGTAGAACTACATAGCAAAGTACAAAGTTTGTATCGGATGGACGAAATTAGTTGAAATAGACAGTTTTTGCATGGAAACACATTCCTGGTAGAACTACACAGTAAAGTACAAAGTTCGTATTGGATGGACGAAATTAGTTGAAATAGACAGTTTTTGCATGGTAACACATTCCTGGTAGAATTACACAGTAAAGTACAAAGTTCGTATCGGATGGACGGAATTAGTTGAAAAAGACAGTTTTTGCATTGTAACACATTCCTGGTAGAACTACACAGTAAAGTACAAAGTTAGTAACGGAAGGACGAAATTAGTTGAAATAGACAGTTTTTGCATTGTAACACATTCCTGGTAGAACTACACAGTAAAGTACAAAGTTAGTATCGGATGGACGAAATTAGTTGAAATAGACAGTTTTTGCATTGTAACACATTCCTGGTAGAACTACACAGTAAAGTACAAAGTTCGTATCGGATGGACAAAATTAGTTGAAATAGACAGTTTTTGCATGGTAACACACCCCTGGTAGAACTACATAGCAAAGTACAAAGTTCGTATTGGATGGACAAAATAAGTTGAAATAGACAGTTTTTGCATGGTAACACATTCCTGGTAGAACTACACAGTAAAGTACAAAGTTCGTATTGGATGGACGAAATTAGTTGAAATAGACAGTTTTTGCATGGTAACACATTCCTGGTAGAACTACACAGTAAAGTACAAAGTTAGTATCGGATGGACGAAATTAGTTGAAATAGACAGTTTTTGCATTGTAACACATTCCTGGTAGAACTACATAGCAAAGTACAAAGTTTGTATCGGATGGACGAAATTAGTTGAAATAGACAGTTTTTGCATGGTAACACATTCCTGGTAGAACTACACAATAAAGTACAAAGTTCGTATTGGATGGACGAAATTAGTTGAAAAAGACAGTTTTTGCATGGTAACACATTCCTGGTAGAACTACACAGTATAGTACAAAGTTCGTATTGGATGGACGAAATAAGTTGAAAAAGACAGTTTTTGCATGGTAACACATTCCTGGTAGAACTACATAGCAAAGTACAAAGTTCGTATTGGATGGACGAAATTAGTTGAAATAGACAGTTTTTGCATTGTAACACATTCCTGGTAGAACTACATAGCAAAGTACAAAGTTTGTATCGGATGGACGAAATTAGTTGAAATAGACAGTTTTTGCATGGTAACACATTCCTGGTAGAACTACACAGTAAAGTACAAAGTTAGTATCGGATGGACGAAATTAGTTGAAATAGACAGTTTTTGCATGGTAACACATTCCTGGTAGAACTACACAGTAAAGTACAAAGTTAGTATCGGATGGACGAAATTAGTTGAAATAGACAGTTTTTGCATTGTAACACATTCCTGGTAGAACTACATAGCAAAGTACAAAGTTTGTATCGGATGGACGAAATTAGTTGAAATAGACAGTTTTTGCATGGTAACACATTCCTGGTAGAACTACACAGTAAAGTACAAAGTTCGTATCGGATGGACGAAATAAGTTGAAATAGACAGTTTTTGCATGGTAACACATTCCTGGTAGAACTACATAGCAAAGTACAAAGTTAGTATCGAATGGACGAAATTAGTTGAAATAGACAGTTTTTGCATGGTAACACATTCCTGGTAGAACTACACAGTAAAGTACAAAGTTAGTATCGGATGGACGAAATTAGTTGAAATAGACAGTTTTTGCATGGTAACACATTCCTGGTAGAACTACACAGTAAAGTACAAAGTTCGTATCGGATGGACGAAATAAGTTGAAATAGACAGTTTTTGCATGGTAACACATTCCTGGTAGAACTACATAGCAAAGTACAAAGTTCGTATTGGATGGACGAAATTAGTTGAAATAGACAGTTTTTGCATGGTAACACATTCCTGGTAGAACTACATAGCAAAGTACAAAGTTAGTATCGGATGGACGAAATTAGTTGAAATAGACAGTTTTTGCATGGTAACACATTCCTGGTAGAACTACACAGTAAAGTACAAAGTTAGTATCGGATGGACGAAATTAGTTGAAATAGACAGTTTTTGCATGGTAACACATTCCTGGTAGAACTACATAGCAAAGTACAAAGTTTGTATTGGATGGACGAAATTAGTTGAAAAAGACAGTTTTTGCATGGTAACACATTCCTGGTAGAACTACACAGTAAAGTACAAAGTTCGTATTGGATGGACGAAATAAGTTGAAAAAGACAGTTTTTGCATGGTAACACATTCCTGGTAGAACTACATAGCAAAGTACAAATTTCGTATTGGATGGACGAAATTAGTTGAAATAGACAGTTTTTGCATGGTAACACATTCCTGGTAGAACTACACAGTAAAGTACAAAGTTAGTATCGGATGGACGAAATTAGTTGAAATAGACAGTTTTTGTATTGTAACACATTCCTGGTAGAACTACATAGCAAAGTACAAAGTTTGTATCGGATGGACGAAATTAGTTGAAATAGACAGTTTTTGCATGGTAACACATTCCTGGTAGAACTACACAGTAAAGTACAAAGTTCGTATCGGATGGACGAAATAAGTTGAAATAGACAGTTTTTGCATGGTAACACATTCCTGGTAGAACTACATAGCAAAGTACAAAGTTAGTATCGGATGGACGAAATTAGTTGAAATAGACAGTTTTTGCATGGTAACACATTCCTGGTAGAACTACACAGTAAAGTACAAAGTTAGTATCGGATGGACGAAATTAGTTGAAATAGACAGTTTTTGCATGGTAACACATTCCTGGTAGAACTACATAGCAAAGTACAAAGTTTGTATTGGATGGACGAAATTAGTTGAAAAAGACAGTTTTTGCATGGTAACACATTCCTGGTAGAACTACACAGTAAAGTACAAAGTTCATATCGGAAGGACGAAATTAGTTGAAATAGACAGTTTTTGCAAGGTAACACATTCCTGGTAGAACTACACAGTAAAGTACAAAGTTCGTATTGGATGGACGAAATAAGTTGAAAAAGACAGTTTTTGCATTGTAACACATTCCTGGTAGAACTACATAGCAAAGTACAAAGTTCGTATTGGATGGACGAAATTAGTTGAAATAGACAGTTTTTGCATTGTAACACATTCCTGGTAGAACTACACAGTAAAGTACAAAGTTAGTATCGGAAGGACGAAATTAGTTGAAATAGACAGTTTTTGCATGGTAACACATTCCTGGTAGAACTACATAGCAAAGTACAAAGTTTGTATCGGATGGACGAAATTAGTTGAAATAGACAGTTTTTGCATGGAAACACATTCCTGGTAGAACTACACAGTAAAGTACAAAGTTCGTATTGGATGGACGAAATTAGTTGAAATAGACAGTTTTTGCATGGTAACACATTCCTGGTAGACCTACACAGTAAAGTACAAAGTTCATATCGGAAGGACGAAATTAGTTGAAATAGACAGTTTTTGCAAGGTAACACATTCCTGGTAGAACTACACAGTAAAGTACAAAGTTTGTATCGGATGGACGAAATTAGTTGAAATAGACAGTTTTTGCATGGTAACACATTCCTGGTAGAACTACACAGTAAAGTACAAAGTTCGTATTGGATGGACGGAATTAGTTGAAATAGACAGTTTTTGCATGGTAACACATTCCTGGTAGACCTACACAGTAAAGTACAAAGTTAGTATCGGATGGACGAAATTAGTTGAAATAGACAGTTTTTGCAAGGTAACACATTCCTGGTAGAACTACACAGTAAAGTACAAAGTTAGTATCGGATGGACGAAATTAGTTGAAATAGACAGTTTTTGCATTGTAACACATTCCTGGTAGAACTACATAGCAAAGTACAAAGTTTGTATCGGATGGACGAAATTAGTTGAAATAGACAGTTTTTGCATGGTAACACATTCCTGGTAGAACTACACAGTAAAGTACAAAGTTCGTATCGGATGGACGAAATTAGTTGAAATAGACAGTTTTTGCATGGTAACACATTCCTGGTAGAACTACACAGTAAAGTACAAAGTTCGTATTGGATGGACGAAATTAGTTGAAAAAGACAGTTTTTGCATGGTAACACACTCCTGGTAGAACTACATAGCAAAGTACAAAGTTCGTATCGGATGGACGAAATTAGTTGAAATAGACAGTTTTTGCATGGTAACACATTCCTGGTAGACCTACACAGTAAAGTACAAAGTTAGTATCGGATGGACGAAATTAGTTGAAAAAGACAGTTTTTGCATTGTAACACATTCCTGGTAGAACTACACAGTAAAGTACAAAGTAAGTATCGGAAGGACGAAATTAGTTGAAATAGACAGTTTTTGCATGGTAACACATTCCTGGTAGAACTACACAGTAAAGTACAAAGTTAGTATCGGAAGGAAGAAATTAGTTGAAATAGACAGTTTTTGCATGGTAACACATTCCTGGTAGAACTACACAGTAAAGTACAAAGTAAGTATCGGAAGGACGAAATTAGTTGAAATAGACAGTTTTTGCATGGTAACACATTCCTGGTAGAACTACACAGTAAAGTACAAAGTTAGTATCGGATGGACGAAATTAGTTGAAAAAGACAGTTTTTGCATTGTAACACATTCCTGGTAGAACTACATAGCAAAGTACAAAGTTCGTATCGGATGGACAAAATTAGTTGAAAAAGACAGTTTTTGCATGGTAACACATTCCTGGTAGAACTACACAGTAAAGTACAAAGTTCGTATTGGATGGACGAAATTAGTTGAAATAGACAGTTTTTGCATGGTAACACATTCCTGGTAGAACTACACAGTAAAGTACAAAGTAAGTATCGGAAGGACGAAATTAGTTGAAATAGACAGTTTTTGCATGGTAACACATTCCTGGTAGAACTACACAGTAAAGTACAAAGTTAGTATCGGATGGACGAAATTAGTTGAAATACACAGTTTTTGCATTGTAACACATTCCTGGTAGAACTACATAGCAAAGTACAAAGTTCGTATCGGATGGACAAAATTAGTTGAAAAAGACAGTTTTTGCATGGTAACACATTCCTGGTAGAACTACACAGTAAAGTACAAAGTTCGTATTGGATGGACGAAATTAGTTGAAATAGACAGTTTTTGCATGGTAACACATTCCTGGTAGAACTACATAGCAAAGTACAAAGTTCGTATCGGATGGACAAAATTAGTTGAAAAAGACAGTTTTTGCATGGTAACACATTCCTGGTAGAACTACACAGTAAAGTACAAAGTTCGTATTGGATGGACGAAATTAGTTGAAATAGACAGTTTTTGCATGGTAACACATTCCTGGTACAACTACACAGTAAAGTACAAAGTTCGTATTGGATGGACGAAATTAGTTGAAATAGACAGTTTTTGCATGGTAACACATTCCTGGTAGAACTACACAGTAAAGTACAAAGTTTGTATCGGATGGACAAAATTAGTTGAAAAAGACAGTTTTTGCATGGTAACACATTCCTGGTAGAACTACATAGCAAAGTACAAAGTTCGTATCGGATGGACAAAATTAGTTGAAAAAGACAGTTTTTGCATGGTAACACATTCCTGGTAGAACTACATAGCAAAGTACAAAGTTCGTATTGGATGGACGAAATTAGTTGAAATAGACAGTTTTTGCATGGTAACACATTCCTGGTAGAACTACACAGTAAAGTACAAAGTTCGTATTGGATGGACGAAATTAGTTGAAATAGACAGTTTTTGCATGGTAACACATTCCTGGTAGAACTACACAGTAAAGTACAAAGTTTGTATCGGATGGACAAAATTAGTTGAAAAAGACAGTTTTTGCATGGTAACACATTCCTGGTAGAACTACATAGCAAAGTACAAAGTTATTATCGGAAGGACGAAATTAGCTGAAATAGACAGTTTTTGCATGGTAACACATTCCTGGTAGAACTACACAGTAAAGTACAAAGTTAGTATCGGAAGGACGAAATTAGTTGAAATAGACAGTTTTTGCATAGTAACACATTCCTGGTAGAACTACATAGCAAAGTACAAAGTTTGTATCGGATGGACAAAATTAGTTGAAAAAGACAGTTTTTGCATGGTAACACATTCCTGGTAGAACTACACAGTAAAGTACAAAGTTAGTATCGGAAGGACGAAATTAGCTGAAATAGACAGTTTTTGCATGGTAACACATTCCTGGTAGAACTACACAGTAAAGTACCAAGTTCGTATCGGATGGACGAAATTAGTTGAAATAGACAGTTTTTGCATGGTAACACATTCCTGGTAGAACTACATAGCGAAGTACAAAGTTCGTATTGGATGGACGAAATTAGTTGAAAAAGACAGTTTTTGCATGGTAACACATTCCTGGTAGAACTACATAGCAAAGTACAAAGTTCGTATCGGATGGACAAAATTAGTTGAAAAAGACAGTTTTTGCATGGTAACACATTCCTGTTAGAACTACATAGCAAAGTACAAAGTTTGTATCGGATGGACGAAATTAGTTGAAATAGACAGTTTTTGCATGGTAACACATTCCTGGTAGAACTACACAGTAAAGTACAAAGTTAGTATCGGAAGGACGAAATTAGCTGAAATAGACAGTTTTTGCATGGTAACACATTCCTGGTAGAACTACACAGTAAAGTACAAAGTTCGTATCGGATGGACAAAATTAGTTGAAATAGACAGTTTTTGCATGGTAACACATTCCTGGTAGAACTACACAGTAAAGTACAAAGTTAGTATCGGATGGACGAAATTAGTTGAAATAGACAGTTTTTGCATGGTAACACATTCCTGGTAGAACTACATAGCAAAGTACAAAGTTTGTATCGGATGGACGAAATTAGTTGAAATAGACAGTTTTTGCATTGTAACACATTCCTGGTAGAACTACATAGCAAAGTACAAAGTTTGTATCGGATGGACGAAATTAGTTGAAATAGACAGTTTTTGCATGGTAACACATTCCTGGTAGAACTACACAGTAAAGTACAAAGTTAGTATCGGAAGGACGAAATTAGCTGAAATAGACAGTTTTTGCATGGTAACACATTCCTGGTAGAACTACACAGTAAAGTACAAAGTTCGTATCGGATGGACAAAATTAGTTGAAATAGACAGTTTTTGCATGGTAACACATTCCTGGTAGAACTACACAGTAAAGTACAAAGTTAGTATCGGATGGACGAAATTAGTTGAAATAGACAGTTTTTGCATGGTAACACATTCCTGGTAGAACTACATAGCAAAGTACAAAGTTTGTATCGGATGGACGAAATTAGTTGAAATAGACAGTTTTTGCATTGTAACACATTCCTGGTAGAACTACATAGCAAAGTACAAAGTTAGTATCGGATGGACGAAATTAGTTGAAAAAGACAGTTTTTGCATTGTAACACATTCCTGGTAGAACTACATAGCAAAGTACAAAGTTCGTATCGGATGGACAAAATTAGTTGAAAAAGACAGTTTTTGCATGGTAACACATTCCTGGTAGAACTACACAGTAAAGTACAAAGTTCGTATTGGATGGACGAAATTAGTTGAAATAGACAGTTTTTGCATGGTAACACATTCCTGGTAGAACTACACAGTAAAGTACAAAGTAAGTATCGGAAGGACGAAATTAGTTGAAATAGACAGTTTTTGCATGGTAACACATTCCTGGTAGAACTACACAGTAAAGTACAAAGTTAGTATCGGATGGACGAAATTAGTTGAAAAAGACAGTTTTTGCATTGTAACACATTCCTGGTAGAACTACATAGCAAAGTACAAAGTTCGTATCGGATGGACAAAATTAGTTGAAAAAGACAGTTTTTGCATGGTAACACATTCCTGGTAGAACTACACAGTAAAGTACAAAGTTCGTATTGGATGGACGAAATTAGTTGAAATAGACAGTTTTTGCATGGTAACACATTCCTGGTAGAACTACATAGCAAAGTACAAAGTTCGTATCGGATGGACAAAATTAGTTGAAAAAGACAGTTTTTGCATGGTAACACATTCCTGGTAGAACTACACAGTAAAGTACAAAGTTCGTATTGGATGGACGAAATTAGTTGAAATAGACAGTTTTTGCATGGTAACACATTCCTGGTATAACTACACCATAAAGTACAAAGTTCGTATTGGATAGACGAAATTAGTTGAAATAGACAGTTTTTGCATGGTAACACATTCCTGGTAGAACTACACAGTAAAGTACAAAGTTTGTATCGGATGGACAAAATTAGTTGAAAAAGACAGTTTTTGCATGGTAACACATTCCTGGTAGAACTACATAGCAAAGTACAAAGTTCGTATCGGATGGACGAAATTAGTTGAAAAAGACAGTTTTTGCATGGTAACACATTCCTGGTAGAACTACACAGTAAAGTACAAAGTTAGTATCGGAAGGACGAAATTAGCTGAAATAGACAGTTTTTGCATGGTAACACATTCCTGGTAGAACTACACAGTAAAGTACAAAGTTCGTATCGGATGGACGAAATTAGTTGAAATAGACAGTTTTTGCATGGTAACACATTCCTGGTAGAACTACATAGCGAAGTACAAAGTTCGTATTGGATGGACGAAATTAGTTGAAATAGACAGTTTTTGCATGGTAACACATTCCTGGTAGAACTACATAGCAAAGTACAAAGTTTGTATCGGATGGACGAAATTAGTTGAAATAGACAGTTTTTGCATGGTAACACATTCCTGGTAGAACTACACAGTAAAGTACAAAGTTAGTATCGGAAGGACGAAATTAGCTGAAATAGACAGTTTTTGCATGGTAACACATTCCTGGTAGAACTACACAGTAAAGTACAAAGTTAGTATCGGATGGACGAAATTAGTTGAAATAGACAGTTTTTGCATGGTAACACATTCCTGGTAGAACTACATAGCAAAGTACAAAGTTTGTATCGGATGGACGAAATTAGTTGAAATAGACAGTTTTTGCATTGTAACACATTCCTGGTAGAACTACATAGCAAAGTACAAAGTTCGTATCGGATGGACGAAATTAGTTGAAATAGACAGTTTTTGCATGGTAACACATTCCTGGTAGAACTACACAGTAAAGTACAAAGTTAGTATCGGATGGACGAAATTAGTTGAAATAGACAGTTTTTGCATGGTAACACATTCCTGGTAGAACTACATAGCAAAGTACAAAGTTCGTATTGGATGGACGAAATTAGTTGAAATAGACAGTTTTTGCATGGTAACACATTCCTTGTAGAACTACATAGCAAAGTACAAAGTTTGTATCGGATGGACGAAATAAGTTGAAATAGACAGTTTTTGCATGGTAACACATTCCTGGTAGAACTACACAGTAAAGTACAAAGTTCGTATCGGATGGACGAAATAAGTTGAAATAGACAGTTTTTGCATTGTAACACATTCCTGGTAGAACTACACAGTAAAGTACAAAGTTAGTATCGGATGGACGAAATTAGTTGAAATAGACAGTTTTTGCATGGTAACACATTCCTGGTAGAACTACATAGCAAAGTACAAAGTTAGTATCGGATGGACGAAATTAGTTGAAATAGACAGTTTTTGCATGGTAACACATTCCTTGTAGAACTACATAGCAAAGTACAAAGTTTGTATCGGATGGACGAAATAAGTTGAAATAGACAGTTTTTGCATGGAAACACATTCCTGGTAGAACTACACAGTAAAGTACAAAGTTCGTATTGGATGGACGAAATTAGTTGAAAAAGACAGTTTTTGCATTGTAACACATTCCTGGTAGAACTACATAGCAAAGTACAAAGTTTGTATCGGATGGACGAAAATAGTTGAAATAGACAGTTTTTGCATGGTAACACATTCCTGGTAGAACTACACAGTAAAGTACAAAGTTCGTATCGGATGGACAAAATTAGTTGAAATAGACAGTTTTTGCATTGTAACACATTCCTGGTAGAACTACACAGTAAAGTACAAAGTTCGAATCGAATGGACGAAAATAGTTGAAATAGACAGTTTTTGCATGGTAACACATTCCTGGTAGAACTACATAGCAAAGTACAAAGTTCGTATCGGATGGACAAAATTAGTTGAAAAAGACAGTTTTTGCATGGTAACACATTCCTGGTAGAACTACACAGTAAAGTACAAAGTTAGTATCGGATGGACGAAATTAGTTGAAATAGACAGTTTTTGCATGGTAACACATTCCTGGTAGAACTACATAGCAAAGTACAAAGTTTGTATCGGATGGACGAAATTAGTTGAAATAGACAGTTTTTGCATTGTAACACATTCCTGGTAGAACTACATAGCAAAGTACAAAGTTCGTATCGGATGGACAAAATTAGTTGAAAAAGACAGTTTTTGCATGGTAACACATTCCTGGTAGAACTACACAGTAAAGTACAAAGTTAGTATCGGATGGACGAAATTAGTTGAAATAGACAGTTTTTGCATGGTAACACATTCCTGGTAGAACTACACAGTAAAGTACAAAAATAGTATCGGATGGACGAAATTAGTTGAAATAGACAGTTTTTGCATGGTAACACATTCCTGGTAGAACTACATAGCAAAGTACAAAGTTCGTATCGGATGGACGAAATTAGTTGAAATAGACTGTTTTTGCATGGTAACACATTCCTGGTAGAACTACACAGTAAAGTACAAAGTTAGTATCCGATGGACGGAATTAGTTGAAAAAGACAGTTTTTGCATTGTAACACATTCCTGGTAGAACTACATAGCAAAGTACAAAGTTCGTATCGGATGGACGAAAATAGTTGAAATAGACAGTTTTTGCATGGTAACACATTCCTGGTAGAACTACATAGCAAAGTACAAAGTTCGTATCGGATGGACAAAATTAGTTGAAATAGACAGTTTTTGCATTGTAACACATTCCTGGTAGAACTACACAGTAAAGTACAAAGTTCGAATCGAATGGACGAAATAAGTTGAAATAGACAGTTTTTGCATGGTAACACATTCCTGGTAGAACTACATAGCAAAGTACAAAGTTAGTATCGGATGGACAAAATTAGTTGAAATAGACAGTTTTTGCATGGTAACACATTCCTTGTAGAACTACATAGCAAAGTACAAAGTTTGTATCGGATGGACGAAATTAGTTGAAATAGACAGTTTTTGCATGGAAACACATTCCTGGTAGAACTACACAGTAAAGTACAAAGTTCGTATTGGATGGACGAAATTAGTTGAAATAGACAGTTTTTGCATGGTAACACATTCCTGGTAGAATTACACAGTAAAGTACAAAGTTCGTATCGGATGGACGGAATTAGTTGAAATAGACAGTTTTTGCATGGTAACACATTCCTGGTAGAACTACACAGTAAAGTACAAAGTTCGTATCGGATGGACGAAATTAGTTGAAATAGACAGTTTTTGCATTGTAACACATTCCTGGTAGAACTACACAGTAAAGTACAAAGTTAGTATCGGATGGACGAAATTAGTTGAAATAGACAGTTTTTGCATGGTAACACATTCCTGGTAGAACTACACAGTAAAGTACAAAGTTCGTATTGGATGGACGAAATTAGTTGAAATAGACAGTTTTTGCATGGTAACACATTCCTGGTAGAATTACACAGTAAAGTACAAAGTTCGTATCGGATGGACGAAATTAGTTGAAAAAGACAGTTTTTGCATGGTAACACAATCCTGGTAGAACTACACAGTAAAGTACAAAGTTCGTATTGGATGGACGAAATAAGTTGAAATAGACAGTTTTTGCATTGTAACACATTCCTGGTAGAACTACACAGTAAAGTACAAAGTTAGTATCGGAAGGACGAAATTAGTTTAAATAGACAGTTTTTGCATGGTAACACATTCCTGGTAGAACTACATAGCAAAGTACAAAGTTTGTATCGGATGGACGAAATTAGTTGAAATAGACAGTTTTTGCATGGAAACACATTCCTGGTAGAACTACACAGTAAAGTACAAAGTTCGTATTGGATGGACGGAATTAGTTGAAATAGACAGTTTTTGCATGGTAACACATTCCTGGTAGACCTACACAGTAAAGTACAAAGTTCGTATTGGATGGACGAAATTAGTTGAAATAGACAGTTTTTGCATGGTAACACATTCCTGGTAGAACTACACAGTAAAGTACAAAGTTAGTATCGGATGGACGAAATTAGTTGAAATAGACAGTTTTTGCATTGTAACACATTCCTGGTAGAACTACACAGTAAAGTACAAAGTTCGTATTGGATGGACGAAATTAGTTGAAATAGACAGTTTTTGCATGGTAACACATTCCTGGTAGAACTACACAGTAAAGTACAAAGTTCGTATTGGATGGACGAAATAAGTTGAAAAAGACAGTTTTTGCATGGTAACACATTCCTGGTAGAACTACATAGCAAAGTACAAAGTTCGTATTGGATGGACGAAATTAGTTGAAATAGACAGTTTTTGCATTGTAACACATTCCTGGTAGAACTACACAGTAAAGTACAAAGTTAGTATCGGAAGGACGAAATTAGTTGAAATAGACAGTTTTTGCATGGTAACACATTCCTGGTAGAACTACATAGCAAAGTACAAAGTTAGTATCGGATGGACGAAATTAGTTGAAATAGACAGTTTTTGCATGGAAACACATTCCTGGTAGAACTACACAGTAAAGTACAAAGTTCGTATTGGATGGACGAAATTAGTTGAAATAGACAGTTTTTGCATGGTAACACATTCCTGGTAGACCTACACAGTAAAGTACAAAGTTCGTATCGGAAGGACGAAATTAGTTGAAATAGACAGTTTTTGCAAGGTAACACATTCCTGGTAGAACTACACAGTAAAGTACAAAGTTAGTATCGGATGGACGAAATTAGTTGAAATAGACAGTTTTTGCATGGTAACACATTCCTGGTAGAACTACATAGCAAAGTACAAAGTTTGTATCGGATGGACGAAATTAGTTGAAATAGACAGTTTTTGCATGGTAACACATTCCTGGTAGAACTACACAGTAAAGTACAAAGTTCGTATTGGATGGACGAAATTAGTTGAAATAGACAGTTTTTGCATGGTAACACACTCCTGGTAGAACGACATAGCAAAGTACAAAGTTAGTATCGGATGGACGAAATTAGTTGAAATAGACAGTTTTTGCATGGTAACACATTCCTGGTAGAACTACACAGTAAAGTACAAAGTTCGTATCGGAAGGACGAAATTAGTTGAAATAGACAGTTTTTGCATTGTAACACATTCCTGGTAGAACTACATAGCAAAGTACAAAGTTTGTATCGGATGGACGAAATTAGTTGAAATAGACAGTTTTTGCATGGTAACACACTCCTGGTAGAACTACACAGTAAAGTACAAAGTTCGTATTGGATGGACGAAATTAGTTGAAATAGACAGTTTTTGCATGGTAACACATTCCTGGTAGAACTACACAGTAAAGTACAAAGTTAGTATCGGATGGACGAAATTAGTTGAAATAGACAGTTTTTGCATGGTAACACATTCCTGGTAGAACTACATAGCAAAGTACAAAGTTAGTATCGGATGGACGAAATTAGTTGAAATAGACAGTTTTTGCATGGTAACACATTCCTGGTAGAACTACACAGTAAAGTACAAAGTTAGTATCGGATGGACGAAATTAGTTGAATTAGACAGTTTTTGCATTGTAACACATTCCTGGTAGAACTACATAGCAAAGTACAAAGTTTGTATCGGATGGACGAAATTAGTTGAAATAGACAGTTTTTGCATAGTAACACATTCCTGGTAGAACTACACAGTAAAGTACAAAGTTCGTATTGGATGGACGAAATTAGTTGAAAAAGACAGTTTTTGCATGGTAACACATTCCTGGTAGAACTACACAGTAAAGTACAAAGTTCGTATTGGATGGACGAAATAAGTTGAAAAAGACAGTTTTTGCATGGTAACACATTCCTGGTAGAACTACATAGCAAAGTACAAAGTTCGTATTGGATGGACGAAATTAGTTGAAATAGACAGTTTTTGCATTGTAACACATTCTTGGTAGAACTACACAATAAAGTACAAAGTTAGTATCGGAAGGACGAAATTATTTGAAATAGACAGTTTTTGCATGGTAACACATTCCTGGTAGAACTACATAGCAAAGTACAAAGTTTGTATCGGATGGACGAAATTAGTTGAAATAGACAGTTTTTGCATGGAAACACATTCCTGGTAGAACTACACAGTAAAGTACAAAGTTCGTATTGGATGGACGAAATTAGTTGAAATAGACAGTTTTTGCATGGTAACACATTCCTGGTAGACCTACACAGTAAAGTACAAAGTTAGTATCGGAAGGACGAAATTAGTTGAAATAGACAGTTTTTGCAAGGTAACACATTCCTGGTAGAACTACACAGTAAAGTACAAAGTTAGTATCGGATGGACGAAATTAGTTGAAATAGACAGTTTTTGCATTGTAACACATTCCTGGTAGAACTACATAGCAAAGTACAAAGTTTGTATCGGATGGACGAAATTAGTTGAAATAGACAGTTTTTGCATGGTAACACATTCCTGGTAGAACTACACAGTAAAGTACAAAGTTCGTATTGGATGGACGAAATTAGTTGAAATAGACAATTTTTGCATGGTAACACATTCCTGGTAGAACTACACAGTAAAGTACAAAGTTCGTATTGGATGGACGAAATTAGTTGAAATAGACAGTTTTTGCATGGTAACACATTCCTGGTAGAACTACATAGCAAAGTACAAAGTTCGTATCGGATGGACAAAATTAGTTGAAAAAGACAGTTTTTGCATGGTAACACATTCCTGGTAGAACGACATAGCAAAGTACAAAGTTAGTATCGGATGGACGAAATTAGTTGAAATAGACAGTTTTTGCATGGTAACACATTCCTGGTAGAACTACACAGTAAAGTACAAAGTTCGTATCGGAAGGACGAAATTAGTTGAAATAGACAGTTTTTGCATGGTAACACATTCCTGGTAGAACTACATAGCAAAGTACAAAGTTAGTATCGGATGGACGAAATTAGTTGAAATAGACAGTTTTTGCATGGTAACACACTCCTGGTAGAACTACACAGTAAAGTACAAAGTTAGTATCGCATGGACGAAATTAGTTGAAATAGACAGTTTTTGCATTGTAACACATTCCTGGTAGACCTACACAGTAAAGTACAAAGTTAGTATCGGAAGGACGAAATTAGTTGAAATAGACAGTTTTTGCATGGTAACACATTCCTGGTAGAACTACATAGCAAAGTACAAAGTTCGTATCGGATGGACGAAATTAGTTGAAATAGACAGTTTTTGCATGGTAACACATTCCTGGTAGAACTACATAGCAAAGTACAAAGTTTGTATCGGATGGACGAAATTAGTTGAAATAGACAGTTTTTGCATGGTAACACATTCCTGGTAGAACTACATAGCAAAGTACAAAGTTCGTATCGGATGGACAAAATTAGTTGAAAAAGACAGTTTTTGCATGGTAACACATTCCTGGTAGAACTACACAGTAAAGTACAAAGTTAGTATCGGATGGACGAAATTAGTTGAAATAGACAGTTTTTGCATGGTAACACATTCCTGGTAGAACTACACAGTAAAGTACAAAGTTAGTATTGGATGGACGAAATTAGTTGAAATAGACAGTTTTTGCATGGTAACACATTCCTGGTAGAACTACACAGTAAAGTACAAAGTTAGTATCGGATGGACGAAATTAGTTGAAATAGACAGTTTTTGCATGGTAACACATTCCTGGTAGAACTACACAGTAAAGTACAAAGTTAGTATCGGATGGACGAAATTAGTTGAAAAAGACAGTTTTTGCATTGTAACACATTCCTGGTAGAACTACACAGTAAAGTACCAAGTTAGTATCGGAAGGACGAAATTAGTTGAAATAGACAGTTTTTGCATGGTAACACATTCCTGGTAGAACTACATAGCAAAGTACAAAGTTCGTATCGGATGGACAAAATTAGTTGAAAAAGACAGTTTTTGCATGGTAACTCATTCCTGGTAGAACTACATAGCAAAGTACAAAGTTCGTATCGGATGGACAAAGTAAGTTGAAATAGACAGTATTTGCATTGTAACACATTCCTGGTAGAACTACACAGTAAAGTACAAAGTTCGAATCGAATGGACGAAATAAGTTGAAATAGACAGTTTTTGCATTGTAACACATTCCTGGTAGAACTACACAGTAAAGTACAAAGTTAGTATCGGATGGACGAAATTAGTTGAAATAGACAGTTTTTGCATGGTAACACATTCCTGGTAGAACTACATAGCAAAGTACAAAGTTAGTATCGGATGAACGAAATTAGTTGAAATAGACAGTTTTTGCATGGTAACACATTCCTTGTAGAACTACATAGCAAAGTACAAAGTTTGTATCGGATGGACAAAATTAGTTAAAATAGACAGTTTTTGCATGGAAACACATTCCTGGTAGAACTACACAGTAAAGTACAAAGTTCGTATTGGATGGACGAAATTAGTTGAAATAGACAGTTTTTGCATGGTAACACATTCCTGGTAGAATTACACAGTAAAGTACAAAGTTCGTATCGGATGCACGGAATTAGTTGAAATAGACAGTTTTTGCATGGTAACACATTCCTGGTAGAACTACACAGTAAAGTACAAAGTTCGTATCGGATGGACGAAATTAGTTGAAATAGACAGTTTTTTGCATTGTAACACATTCCTGGTAGAACTACATAGCAAAGTACAAAGTTTGTATCGGATGGACGAAATTAGTTGAAATAGACAGTTTTTGCATGGTAACACATTCCTGGTAGAACTACACAGTAAAGTACAAAGTTCGTATTGGATGGACGAAATTAGTTGAAAAAGACAGTTTTTGCATGGTAACACATTCCTGGTAGAACTACACAGTAAAGTACAAAGTTCATATTGGATGGACGAAATAAGTTGAAAAAGACAGTTTTTGCATGGTAACACATTCCTGGTAGAACTACACAGTAAAGTACAAAGTTCGTATTGGATGGACGAAATTAGTTGAAAAAGACAGTTTTTGCATGGTAACACATTCCTGGTAGAACTACACAGTAAAGTACAAAGTTCGTATTGGATGGACGAAATAAGTTGAAAAAGACAGTTTTTGCATGGTAACACATTCCTGGTAGAACTACATAGCAAAGTACAAAGTTCGTATCGGATGGACGAAATTAGTTGAAATAGACAGTTTTTGCATGGTAACACATTCCTGGTAGAACTACATAGCAAAGTACAAAGTTTGTATCGGATGGACGAAATTAGTTGAAATAGACAGTTTTTGCGTGGTAACACATTCCTGGTAGAACTACATAGCAAAGTACAAAGTTCGTATCGGATGGACAAAATTAGTTGAAAAAGACAGTTTTTGCATGGTAACACATTCCTGGTAGAACTACACAGTAAAGTACAAAGTTAGTATCGGATGGACGAAATTAGTTAAAATAGACAGTTTTTGCATGGTAACACATTCCTGGTAGAACTACACAGTAAAGTACAAAGTTAGTATCGGATGGACGAAATTAGTTGAAATAGACAGTTTTTGCATGGTAACACATTCCTGGTAGAACTACACAGTAAAGTACAAAGTTAGTATCGGATGGACGAAATTAGTTGAAAAAGACAGTTTTTGCATTGTAACACATTCCTGGTAGAACTACACAGTAAAGTACCAAGTTAGTATCGGAAGGACGAAATTAGTTGAAATAGACAGTTTTTGCATGGTAACACATTCCTGGTAGAACTACATAGCAAAGTACAAAGTTCGTATCGGATGGACAAAATTAGTTGAAAAAGACAGTTTTTGCATGGTAACACATTCCTGGTAGAACTACATAGCAAAGTACAAAGTTCGTATCGGATGGACAAAGTTAGTTGAAATAGACAGTATTTGCATTGTAACACATTCCTGGTAGAACTACACAGTAAAGTACAAAGTTCGAATCGAATGGACGAAATAAGTTGAAATAGACAGTTTTTGCATTGTAACACATTCCTGGTAGAACTACACAGTAAAGTACAAAGTTAGTATCGGATGGACGAAATTAGTTGAAATAGACAGTTTTTGCATGGTAACACATTCCTGGTAGAACTACATAGCAAAGTACAAAGTTAGTATCGGATGAACGAAATTAGGTGAAAAAGACAGTTTTTGCATGGTAACACATTCCTTGTAGAACTACATAGCAAAGTACAAAGTTTGTATCGGATGGACAAAATTAGTTGAAATAGACAGTTTTTGCATGGAAACACATTCCTGGTAGAACTACACAGTAAAGTACAAAGTTCGTATTGGATGGACGAAATTAGTTGAAATAGACAGTTTTTGCATGGTAACACATTCCTGGTAGAACTACACAGTAAAGTACAAAGTTAGTATCGGATGGACGAAATTAGTTGAAATAGACAGTTTTTGCATTGTAACACATTCCTGGTAGAACTACACAGTAAAGTACAAAGTTAGTATCGGATGGACGAAATTAAACGAAATAGACAGTTTTTGCATGGTAACACATTCCTGGTAGAACTACATAGCAAAGTACAAAGTTAGTATCGGATGAACGAAATAAGTTGAAATAGACAGTTTTTGCATGGTAACACATTCCTGGTAGAACTACATAGCAAAGTACAAAGTTTGTATCGGATGGACGAAATTAGTTGAAATAGACAGTTTTTGCGTGGTAACACATTCCTGGTAGAACTACATAGCAAAGTACAAAGTTCGTATCGGATGGACAAAATTAGTTGAAAAAGACAGTTTTTGCATGGTAACACATTCCTGGTAGAACTACACAGTAAAGTACAAAGTTAGTATCGGATGGACGAAATTAGTTAAAATAGACAGTTTTTGCATGGTAACACATTCCTGGTAGAACTACACAGTAAAGTACAAAGTTAGTATCGGATGGACGAAATTAGTTGAAATAGACAGTTTTTGCATGGTAACACATTCCTGGTAGAACTACACAGTAAAGTACAAAGTTAGTATCGGATGGACGAAATTAGTTGAAAAAGACAGTTTTTGCATTGTAACACATTCCTGGTAGAACTACACAGTAAAGTACCAAGTTAGTATCGGAAGGACGAAATTAGTTGAAATAGACAGTTTTTGCATGGTAACACATTCCTGGTAGAACTACATAGCAAAGTACAAAGTTCGTATCGGATGGACAAAACTAGTTGAAAAAGACAGTTTTTGCATGGTAACACATTCCTGGTAGAACTACATAGCAAAGTACAAAGTTCGTATCGGATGGACAAAGTTAGTTGAAATAGACAGTATTTGCATTGTAACACATTCCTGGTAGAACTACACAGTAAAGTACAAAGTTCGAATCGAATGGACGAAATAAGTTGAAATAGACAGTTTTTGCATTGTAACACATTCCTGGTAGAACTACACAGTAAAGTACAAAGTTAGTATCGGATGGACGAAATTAGTTGAAATAGACAGTTTTTGCATGGTAACACATTCCTGGTAGAACTACATAGCAAAGTACAAAGTTAGTATCGGATGAACGAAATTAGTTGAAAAAGACAGTTTTTGCATGGTAACACATTCCTTGTAGAACTACATAGCAAAGTACAAAGTTTGTATCGGATGGACAAAATTAGTTGAAATAGACAGTTTTTGCATGGAAACACATTCCTGGTAGAACTACACAGTAAAGTACAAAGTTCGTATTGGATGGACGAAATTAGTTGAAATAGACAGTTTTTGCATGGTAACACATTCCTGGTAGAACTACACAGTAAAGTACAAAGTTCGTATCGGATGGACGAAATTAGTTGAAATAGACAGTTTTTGCATTGTAACACATTCCTGGTAGAACTACACAGTAAAGTACAAAGTTAGTATCGGATGGACGAAATTAAACGAAATAGACAGTTTTTGCATGGAAACACATTCCTGGTAGAACTACACAGTAAAGTACAAAGTTCGTATTGGATGGACGAAATTAGTTGAAATAGACAGTTTTTGCATGGTAACACATTCCTGGTAGACCTACACAGTAAAGTACAAAGTTCGTATCGGAAGGACGAAATTAGTTGAAATAGACAGTTTTTGCAAGGTAACACATTCCTGGTAGAACTACACAGTAAAGTACAAAGTTAGTATCGGATGGACGAAATTAGTTGAAATAGACAGTTTTTGCATGGTAACACATTCCTGGTAGAACTACATAGCAAAGTACAAAGTTTGTATCGGATGGACGAAATTAGTTGAAATAGACAGTTTTTGCATGGTAACACATTCCTGGTAGAACTACACAGTAAAGTACAAAGTTCGTATTGGATGGACGAAATTAGTTGAAATAGACAGTTTTTGCATGGTAACACACTCCTGGTAGAACGACATAGCAAAGTACAAAGTTAGTATCGGATGGACGAAATTAGTTGAAATAGACAGTTTTTGCATGGTAACACATTCCTGGTAGAACTACACAGTAAAGTACAAAGTTCGTATCGGAAGGACGAAATTAGTTGAAATAGACAGTTTTTGCATTGTAACACATTCCTGGTAGAACTACATAGCAAAGTACAAAGTTTGTATCGGATGGACGAAATTAGTTGAAATAGACAGTTTTTGCATGGTAACACATTCCTGGTAGAACTACACAGTAAAGTACAAAGTTCGTATTGGATGGACGAAATTAGTTGAAATAGACAGTTTTTGCATGGTAACACATTCCTGGTAGAACTACACAGTAAAGTACAAAGTTAGTATCGGATGGACGAAATTAGTTGAAATAGACAGTTTTTGCATTGTAACACATTCCTGGTAGAACTACACAGTAAAGTACAAAGTTCGTATTGGATGGACGAAATTAGTTGAAATAGACAGTTTTTGCATTGTAACACATTCCTGGTAGAACTACATAGCAAAGTACAAAGTTCGTATCGGATGGACGAAATTAGTTGAAATAGACAGTTTTTGCATTGTAACACATTCCTGGTAGAACTACACAGTAAAGTACAAAGTTCGTATTGGATGGACGAAATTAGTTGAAATAGACAGTTTTTGCATGGTAACACATTCCTGGTAGAACTACACAGTAAAGTACAAAGTTAGTATCGGATGGACGAAATTAGTTGAAATAGACAGTTTTTGCATGGTAACACATTCCTGGTAGAACTACATAGCAAAGTACAAAGTTAGTATCGGATGGACGAAATTAGTTGAAATAGACAGTTTTTGCATGGTAACACATTCCTGGTAGAACTACACAGTAAAGTACAAAGTTAGTATCGGATGGACGAAATTAGTTGAAATAGACAGTTTTTGCATTGTAACACATTCCTGGTAGAACTACACAGTAAAGTACAAAGTTCGTATCGGAAGGACGAAATTAGTTGAAATAGACAGTTTTTGCATGGTAACACATTCCTGGTAGAACTACATAGCAAAGTACAAAGTTAGTATCGGATGGACGAAATTAGTTGAAATAGACAGTTTTTGCATGGTAACACACTCCTGGTAGAACTACACAGTAAAGTACAAAGTTAGTATCGCATGGACGAAATTAGTTGAAATAGACAGTTTTTGCATTGTAACACATTCCTGGTAGACCTACACAGTAAAGTACAAAGTTAGTATCGGAAGGACGAAATTAGTTGAAATAGACAGTTTTTGCATGGTAACACATTCCTGGTAGAACTACATAGCAAAGTACAAAGTTAGTATCGGATGGACGAAATTAGTTGAAATAGACAGTTTTTGCATGGTAACACATTCCTGGTAGAACTACACAGTAAAGTACAAAGTTAGTATCGGATGGACGAAATTAGTTGAATTAGACAGTTTTTGCATTGTAACACATTCCTGGTAGAACTACATAGCAAAGTACAAAGTTTGTATCGGATGGACGAAATTAGTTGAAATAGACAGTTTTTGCATAGTAACACATTCCTGGTAGAACTACACAGTAAAGTACAAAGTTCGTATTGGATGGACGAAATTAGTTGAAAAAGACAGTTTTTGCATGGTAACACATTCCTGGTAGAACTACACAGTAAAGTACAAAGTTCGTATTGGATGGACGAAATAAGTTGAAAAAGACAGTTTTTGCATGGTAACACATTCCTGGTAGAACTACATAGCAAAGTACAAAGTTCGTATTGGATGGACGAAATTAGTTGAAATAGACAGTTTTTGCATTGTAACACATTCTTGGTAGAACTACACAATAAAGTACAAAGTTAGTATCGGAAGGACGAAATTATTTGAAATAGACAGTTTTTGCATGGTAACACATTCCTGGTAGAACTACATAGCAAAGTACAAAGTTTGTATCGGATGGACGAAATTAGTTGAAATAGACAGTTTTTGCATGGAAACACATTCCTGGTAGAACTACACAGTAAAGTACAAAGTTCGTATTGGATGGACGAAATTAGTTGAAATAGACAGTTTTTGCATGGTAACACATTCCTGGTAGACCTACACAGTAAAGTACAAAGTTAGTATCGGAAGGACGAAATTAGTTGAAATAGACAGTTTTTGCAAGGTAACACATTCCTGGTAGAACTACACAGTAAAGTACAAAGTTAGTATCGGATGGACGAAATTAGTTGAAATAGACAGTTTTTGCATTGTAACACATTCCTGGTAGAACTACATAGCAAAGTACAAAGTTTGTATCGGATGGACGAAATTAGTTGAAATAGACAGTTTTTGCATGGTAACACATTCCTGGTAGAACTACACAGTAAAGTACAAAGTTCGTATTGGATGGACGAAATTAGTTGAAATAGACAATTTTTGCATGGTAACACATTCCTGGTAGAACTACACAGTAAAGTACAAAGTTCGTATTGGATGGACGAAATTAGTTGAAATAGACAGTTTTTGCATGGTAACACATTCCTGGTAGAACTACATAGCAAAGTACAAAGTTCGTATCGGATGGACAAAATTAGTTGAAAAAGACAGTTTTTGCATGGTAACACATTCCTGGTAGAACGACATAGCAAAGTACAAAGTTAGTATCGGATGGACGAAATTAGTTGAAATAGACAGTTTTTGCATGGTAACACATTCCTGGTAGAACTACACAGTAAAGTACAAAGTTCGTATCGGAAGGACGAAATTAGTTGAAATAGACAGTTTTTGCATGGTAACACATTCCTGGTAGAACTACATAGCAAAGTACAAAGTTAGTATCGGATGGACGAAATTAGTTGAAATAGACAGTTTTTGCATGGTAACACACTCCTGGTAGAACTACACAGTAAAGTACAAAGTTAGTATCGCATGGACGAAATTAGTTGAAATAGACAGTTTTTGCATTGTAACACATTCCTGGTAGACCTACACAGTAAAGTACAAAGTTAGTATCGGAAGGACGAAATTAGTTGAAATAGACAGTTTTTGCATGGTAACACATTCCTGGTAGAACTACATAGCAAAGTACAAAGTTCGTATCGGATGGACGAAATTAGTTGAAATAGACAGTTTTTGCATGGTAACACATTCCTGGTAGAACTACATAGCAAAGTACAAAGTTTGTATCGGATGGACGAAATTAGTTGAAATAGACAGTTTTTGCATGGTAACACATTCCTGGTAGAACTACATAGCAAAGTACAAAGTTCGTATCGGATGGACAAAATTAGTTGAAAAAGACAGTTTTTGCATGGTAACACATTCCTGGTAGAACTACACAGTAAAGTACAAAGTTAGTATCGGATGGACGAAATTAGTTGAAATAGACAGTTTTTGCATGGTAACACATTCCTGGTAGAACTACACAGTAAAGTACAAAGTTAGTATTGGATGGACGAAATTAGTTGAAATAGACAGTTTTTGCATGGTAACACATTCCTGGTAGAACTACACAGTAAAGTACAAAGTTAGTATCGGATGGACGAAATTAGTTGAAATAGACAGTTTTTGCATGGTAACACATTCCTGGTAGAACTACACAGTAAAGTACAAAGTTAGTATCGGATGGACGAAATTAGTTGAAAAAGACAGTTTTTGCATTGTAACACATTCCTGGTAGAACTACACAGTAAAGTACCAAGTTAGTATCGGAAGGACGAAATTAGTTGAAATAGACAGTTTTTGCATGGTAACACATTCCTGGTAGAACTACATAGCAAAGTACAAAGTTCGTATCGGATGGACAAAATTAGTTGAAAAAGACAGTTTTTGCATGGTAACTCATTCCTGGTAGAACTACATAGCAAAGTACAAAGTTCGTATCGGATGGACAAAGTAAGTTGAAATAGACAGTATTTGCATTGTAACACATTCCTGGTAGAACTACACAGTAAAGTACAAAGTTCGAATCGAATGGACGAAATAAGTTGAAATAGACAGTTTTTGCATTGTAACACATTCCTGGTAGAACTACACAGTAAAGTACAAAGTTAGTATCGGATGGACGAAATTAGTTGAAATAGACAGTTTTTGCATGGTAACACATTCCTGGTAGAACTACATAGCAAAGTACAAAGTTAGTATCGGATGAACGAAATTAGTTGAAATAGACAGTTTTTGCATGGTAACACATTCCTTGTAGAACTACATAGCAAAGTACAAAGTTTGTATCGGATGGACAAAATTAGTTAAAATAGACAGTTTTTGCATGGAAACACATTCCTGGTAGAACTACACAGTAAAGTACAAAGTTCGTATTGGATGGACGAAATTAGTTGAAATAGACAGTTTTTGCATGGTAACACATTCCTGGTAGAATTACACAGTAAAGTACAAAGTTCGTATCGGATGCACGGAATTAGTTGAAATAGACAGTTTTTGCATGGTAACACATTCCTGGTAGAACTACACAGTAAAGAACAAAGTTCGTATCGGATGGACGAAATTAGTTGAAATAGACAGTTTTTGCATTGTAACACATTCCTGGTAGAACTACACAGTAAAGTACAAAGTTAGTATCGGATGGACGAAATTAGTTGAAATAGACAGTTTTTGCATTGTAACACATTCCTGGTAGAACTACATAGCAAAGTACAAAGTTTGTATCGGATGGACGAAATTAGTTGAAATAGACAGTTTTTGCATGGTAACACATTCCTGGTAGAACTACACAGTAAAGTACAAAGTTCGTATTGGATGGACGAAATTAGTTGAAAAAGACAGTTTTTGCATGGTAACACATTCCTGGTAGAACTACACAGTAAAGTACAAAGTTCGTATTGGATGGACGAAATAAGTTGAAAAAGACAGTTTTTGCATGGTAACACATTCCTGGTAGAACTACACAGTAAAGTACAAAGTTCGTATTGGATGGACGAAATTAGTTGAAATAGACAGTTTTTGCATGGTAACACATTCCTGGTAGAACTACACAGTAAAGTACAAAGTTCGTATTGGATGGACGAAATAAGTTGAAAAAGACAGTTTTTGCATGGTAACACATTCCTGGTAGAACTACATAGCAAAGTACAAAGTTCGTATCGGATGGACGAAATTAGTTGAAATAGACAGTTTTTGCATGGTAACACATTCCTGGTAGAACTACATAGCAAAGTACAAAGTTTGTATCGGATGGACGAAATTAGTTGAAATAGACAGTTTTTGCGTGGTAACACATTCCTGGTAGAACTACATAGCAAAGTACAAAGTTCGTATCGGATGGACAAAATTAGTTGAAAAAGACAGTTTTTGCATGGTAACACATTCCTGGTAGAACTACACAGTAAAGTACAAAGTTAGTATCGGATGGACGAAATTAGTTAAAATAGACAGTTTTTGCATGGTAACACATTCCTGGTAGAACTACACAGTAAAGTACAAAGTTAGTATCGGATGGACGAAATTAGTTGAAATAGACAGTTTTTGCATGGTAACACATTCCTGGTAGAACTACACAGTAAAGTACAAAGTTAGTATCGGATGGACGAAATTAGTTGAAAAAGACAGTTTTTGCATTGTAACACATTCCTGGTAGAACTACACAGTAAAGTACCAAGTTAGTATCGGAAGGACGAAATTAGTTGAAATAGACAGTTTTTGCATGGTAACACATTCCTGGTAGAACTACATAGCAAAGTACAAAGTTCGTATCGGATGGACAAAATTAGTTGAAAAAGACAGTTTTTGCATGGTAACACATTCCTGGTAGAACTACACAGTAAAGTACAAAGTTAGTATCGGATGGACGAAATTAGTTAAAATAGACAGTTTTTGCATGGTAACACATTCCTGGTAGAACTACACAGTAAAGTACAAAGTTCGTATTGGATGGACGAAATTAGTTGAAAAAGACAGTTTTTGCATGGTAACACATTCCTGGTAGAACTACACAGTAAAGTACAAAGTTCGTATTGGATGGACGAAATAAGTTGAAAAAGACAGTTTTTGCATGGTAACACATTCCTGGTAGAACTACACAGTAAAGTACAAAGTTCGTATTGGATGGACGAAATTAGTTGAAAAAGACAGTTTTTGCATGGTAACACATTCCTGGTAGAACTACACAGTAAAGTACAAAGTTCGTATTGGATGGACGAAATAAGTTGAAAAAGACAGTTTTTGCATGGTAACACATTCCTGGTAGAACTACATAGCAAAGTACAAAGTTCGTATCGGATGGACGAAATTAGTTGAAATAGACAGTTTTTGCATGGTAACACATTCCTGGTAGAACTACATAGCAAAGTACAAAGTTTGTATCGGATGGACGAAATTAGTTGAAATAGACAGTTTTTGCGTGGTAACACATTCCTGGTAGAACTACACAGTAAAGTACCAAGTTAGTATCGGAAGGACGAAATTAGTTGAAATAGACAGTTTTTGCATGGTAACACATTCCTGGTAGAACTACATAGCAAAGTACAAAGTTCGTATCGGATGGACAAAGTTAGTTGAAATAGACAGTATTTGCATTGTAACACATTCCTGGTAGAACTACACAGTAAAGTACAAAGTTCGAATCGAATGGACGAAATAAGTTGAAATAGACAGTTTTTGCATTGTAACACATTCCTGGTAGAACTACACAGTAAAGTACAAAGTTAGTATCGGATGGACGAAATTAGTTGAAATAGACAGTTTTTGCATGGTAACACATTCCTGGTAGAACTACATAGCAAAGTACAAAGTTAGTATCGGATGAACGAAATTAGTTGAAAAAGACAGTTTTTGCATGGTAACACATTCCTTGTAGAACTACATAGCAAAGTACAAAGTTTGTATCGGATGGACAAAATTAGTTGAAATAGACAGTTTTTGCATGGAAACACATTCCTGGTAGAACTACACAGTAAAGTACAAAGTTCGTATTGGATGGACGAAATTAGTTGAAATAGACAGTTTTTGCATGGTAACACATTCCTGGTAGAACTACACAGTAAAGTACAAAGTTAGTATCGGATGGACGAAATTAGTTGAAATAGACAGTTTTTGCATTGTAACACATTCCTGGTAGAACTACACAGTAAAGTACAAAGTTAGTATCGGATGGACGAAATTAAACGAAATAGACAGTTTTTGCATGGTAACACATTCCTGGTAGAACTACATAGCAAAGTACAAAGTTAGTATCGGATGAACGAAATAAGTTGAAATAGACAGTTTTTGCATGGTAACACATTCCTTGTAGAACTACATAGCAAAGTACAAAGTTTGTATCGGATGGACAAAATTAGTTGAAATAGACAGTTTTTGCATGGAAACACATTCCTGGTAGAACTACACAGTAAAGTACAAAGTTCGTATTGGATGGACGAAATTAGTTGAAATAGACAGTTTTTGCATGGTAACACATTCCTGGTAGAACTACACAGTAAAGTACAAAGTTCGTATCGGATGGACGAAATTAGTTGAAATAGACAGTTTTTGCATTGTAACACATTCCTGGTAGAACTACACAGTAAAGTACAAAGTTAGTATCGGATGGACGAAATTAGTTGAAATAGACAGTTTTTGCATGGTAACACATTCCTGGTAGAACTACATAGCAAAGTACAAAGTTCGTATCGGATGGACGAAATTAGTTGAAATAGACAGTTTTTGCATTGTAACACATTCCTGGTAGAACTACACAGTAAAGTACAAAGTTCGTATCGGATGGACGAAATTAGTTGAAATAGACAGTTTTTGCATTGTAACACATTCCTGGTAGAACTACATAGCAAAGTACAAAGTTTGTATCGGATGGACGAAATTAGTTGAAATAGACAGTTTTTGCATTGTAACACATTCCTGGTAGAACTACACAGTAAAGTACAAAGTTCGTATTGGATGGACGAAATTAGTTGAAATAGACAGTTTTTGCATGGTTACACATTCCTGGTAGAACTACACAGTAAAGTACAAAGTTAGTATCGGATGGACGAAATTAGTTGAAATAGACAGTTTTTGCATGGTAACACATTCCTGGTAGAACTACACAGTAAAGTACAAAGTTAGTATCGGATGGACGAAATTAGTTGAAAAAGACAGTTTTTGCATTGTAACACATTCCTGGTAGAACTACACAGTAAAGTACCAAGTTAGTATCGGAAGGACGAAATTAGTTGAAATAGACAGTTTTTGCATGGTAACACATTCCTGGTAGAACTACATAGCAAAGTACAAAGTTCGTATCGGATGGACAAAATTAGTTGAAAAAGACAGTTTTTGCATGGTAACTCATTCCTGGTAGAACTACATAGCAAAGTACAAAGTTCGTATCGGATGGACAAAGTAAGTTGAAATAGACAGTATTTGCATTGTAACACATTCCTGGTAGAACTACACAGTAAAGTACAAAGTTCGAATCGAATGGACGGAATAAGTTGAAATAGACAGTTTTTGCATTGTAACACATTCCTGGTAGAACTACACAGTAAAGTACAAAGTTAGTATCGGATGGACGAAATTAGTTGAAATAGACAGTTTTTGCATGGTAACACATTCCTGGTAGAACTACATAGCAAAGTACAAAGTTAGTATCGGATGAACGAAATTAGTTGAAATAGACAGTTTTTGCATGGTAACACATTCCTTGTAGAACTACATAGCAAAGTACAAAGTTTGTATCGGATGGACAAAATTAGTTAAAATAGACAGTTTTTGCATGGAAACACATTCCTGGTAGAACTACACAGTAAAGTACAAAGTTCGTATTGGATGGACGAAATTAGTTGAAATAGACAGTTTTTGCATGGTAACACATTCCTGGTAGAATTACACAGTAAAGTACAAAGTTCGTATCGGATGCACGGAATTAGTTGAAATAGACAGTTTTTGCATGGTAACACATTCCTGGTAGAACTACACAGTAAAGTACAAAGTTCGTATCGGATGGACGAAATTAGTTGAAATAGACAGTTTTTGCATTGTAACACATTCCTGGTAGAACTACACAGTAAAGTACAAAGTTAGTATCGGATGGACGAAATTAGTTGAAATAGACAGTTTTTGCATTGTAACACATTCCTGGTAGAACTACATAGCAAAGTACAAAGTTTGTATCGGATGGACGAAATTAGTTGAAATAGACAGTTTTTGCATGGTAACACATTCCTGGTAGAACTACACAGTAAAGTACAAAGTTCGTATTGGATGGACGAAATTAGTTGAAAAAGACAGTTTTTGCATGGTAACACATTCCTGGTAGAACTACACAGTAAAGTACAAAGTTCGTATTGGATGGACGAAATAAGTTGAAAAAGACAGTTTTTGCATGGTAACACATTCCTGGTAGAACTACACAGTAAAGTACAAAGTTCGTATTGGATGGACGAAATTAGTTGAAAAAGACAGTTTTTGCATGGTAACACATTCCTGGTAGAACTACACAGTAAAGTACAAAGTTCGTATTGGATGGACGAAATAAGTTGAAAAAGACAGTTTTTGCATGGTAACACATTCCTGGTAGAACTACATAGCAAAGTACAAAGTTCGTATCGGATGGACGAAATTAGTTGAAATAGACAGTTTTTGCATGGTAACACATTCCTGGTAGAACTACATAGCAAAGTACAAAGTTTGTATCGGATGGACGAAATTAGTTGAAATAGACAGTTTTTGCGTGGTAACACATTCCTGGTAGAACTACATAGCAAAGTACAAAGTTCGTATCGGATGGACAAAATTAGTTGAAAAAGACAGTTTTTGCATGGTAACACATTCCTGGTAGAACTACACAGTAAAGTACAAAGTTAGTATCGGATGGACGAAATTAGTTAAAATAGACAGTTTTTGCATGGTAACACATTCCTGGTAGAACTACACAGTAAAGTACAAAGTTAGTATCGGATGGACGAAATTAGTTGAAATAGACAGTTTTTGCATGGTAACACATTCCTGGTAGAACTACACAGTAAAGTACAAAGTTAGTATCGGATGGACGAAATTAGTTGAAAAAGACAGTTTTTGCATTGTAACACATTCCTGGTAGAACTACACAGTAAAGTACCAAGTTAGTATCGGAAGGACGAAATTAGTTGAAATAGACAGTTTTTGCATGGTAACACATTCCTGGTAGAACTACATAGCAAAGTACAAAGTTCGTATCGGATGGACAAAATTAGTTGAAAAAGACAGTTTTTGCATGGTAACACATTCCTGGTAGAACTACATAGCAAAGTACAAAGTTCGTATCGGATGGACAAAGTTAGTTGAAATAGACAGTATTTGCATTGTAACACATTCCTGGTAGAACTACACAGTAAAGTACAAAGTTCGAATCGAATGGACGAAATAAGTTGAAATAGACAGTTTTTGCATTGTAACACATTCCTGGTAGAACTACACAGTAAAGTACAAAGTTAGTATCGGATGGACGAAATTAGTTGAAATAGACAGTTTTTGCATGGTAACACATTCCTGGTAGAACTACATAGCAAAGTACAAAGTTAGTATCGGATGAACGAAATTAGTTGAAAAAGACAGTTTTTGCATGGTAACACATTCCTTGTAGAACTACATAGCAAAGTACAAAGTTTGTATCGGATGGACAAAATTAGTTGAAATAGACAGTTTTTGCATGGAAACACATTCCTGGTAGAACTACACAGTAAAGTACAAAGTTCGTATTGGATGGACGAAATTAGTTGAAATAGACAGTTTTTGCATGGTAACACATTCCTGGTAGAACTACACAGTAAAGTACAAAGTTAGTATCGGATGGACGAAATTAGTTGAAATAGACAGTTTTTGCATTGTAACACATTCCTGGTAGAACTACACAGTAAAGTACAAAGTTAGTATCGGATGGACGAAATTAAACGAAATAGACAGTTTTTGCATGGTAACACATTCCTGGTAGAACTACATAGCAAAGTACAAAGTTAGTATCGGATGAACGAAATAAGTTGAAATAGACAGTTTTTGCATGGTAACACATTCCTTGTAGAACTACATAGCAAAGTACAAAGTTTGTATCGGATGGACAAAATTAGTTGAAATAGACAGTTTTTGCATGGAAACACATTCCTGGTAGAACTACACAGTAAAGTACAAAGTTCGTATTGGATGGACGAAATTAGTTGAAATAGACAGTTTTTGCATGGTAACACATTCCTGGTAGAACTACACAGTAAAGTACAAAGTTCGTATCGGATGGACGAAATTAGTTGAAATAGACAGTTTTTGCATTGTAACACATTCCTGGTAGAACTACACAGTAAAGTACAAAGTTAGTATCGGATGGACGAAATTAGTTGAAATAGACAGTTTTTGCATGGTAACACATTCCTGGTAGAACTACATAGCAAAGTACAAAGTTCGTATCGGATGGACGAAATTAGTTGAAATAGACAGTTTTTGCATTGTAACACATTCCTGGTAGAACTACACAGTAAAGTACAAAGTTCGTATCGGATGGACGAAATTAGTTGAAATAGACAGTTTTTGCATTGTAACACATTCCTGGTAGAACTACATAGCAAAGTACAAAGTTTGTATCGGATGGACGAAATTAGTTGAAATAGACAGTTTTTGCATGGTAACACATTCCTGGTAGAACTACACAGTAAAGTACAAAGTTCGTATTGGATGGACGAAATTAGTTGAAATAGACAGTTTTTGCATGGTTACACATTCCTGGTAGAACTACACAGTAAAGTACAAAGTTCGTATTGGATGGACGAAATAAGTTGAAAAAGACAGTTTTTGCATGGTAACACATTCCTGGTAGAACTACATAGCAAAGTACAAAGTTCGTATTGGATGGACGAAATTAGTTGAAATAGACAGTTTTTGCATGGTAACACATTCCTGGTAGACCTACACAGTAAAGTACAAAGTTAGTATCGGAAGGACGAAATTAGTTGAAATAGACAGTTTTTGCATGGTAACACATTCCTGGTAGAACTACATAGCAAAGTACAAAGTTTGTATCGGATGGACGAAATTAGTTGAAATAGACAGTTTTTGCATGGAAACACATTCCTGGTAGAACTACACAGTAAAGTACAAAGTTCGTATTGGATGGACGAAATTAGTTGAAAAAGACAGTTTTTGCATGGTAACACATTCCTGGTAGAACTACACAGTAAAGTACAAAGTTCGTATCGGATGGACGAAATTAGTTGGAATAGACAGTTTTTGCATGGTAACACATTCCTGGTAGAACTACATAGCAAAGTACAAAGTTCGTATCGGATGGACGAAATTAGTTGAAATAGACAGTTTTTGCATTGTAACACATTCCTGGTAGAACTACACAGTAAAGTACAAAGTTCGTATCGGATGGACGAAATTAGTTGAAATAGACAGTTTTTGCATGGTAACACATTCCTGGTAGAACTACACAGTAAAGTACAAAGTTAGTATCGGATGGACGAAATTAGTTGAAATAGACAGTTTTTGCATTGTAACACATTCCTGGTAGAACTACACAGTAAAGTACAAAGTTCGTATCGGATGGACGAAATTAGTTGAAATAGACAGTTTTTGCATGGTACACATTCCTGGTAGAACTACACAGTAAAGTACAAAGTTCGTATTGGATGGACGAAATTAGTTGAAAAAGACAGTTTTTGCATGGTAACACACTCCTGGTAGAACTACACAGTAAAGTACAAAGTTCGTATTGGATGGACGAAATTAGTTGAAAAAGACAGTTTTTGCATGGTAACACATTCCTGGTAGAACTACACAGTAAAGTACAAAGTTCGTATTGGATGGACGAAATTAGTTGAAAAAGACAGTTTTTGCATGGTAACACATTCCTGGTAGAACTACACAGTAAAGTACAAAGTTAGTATCGGAAGGACGAAATTAGTTGAAATAGACAGTTTTTGCATGGTAACACATTCCTGGTAGAACTACATAGCAAAGTACAAAGTTTGTATCGGATGGACGAAATTAGTTGAAAAAGACAGTTTTTGCATGGTAACACATTCCTGGTAGAACTACACAGTAAAGTACAAAGTTAGTATCGGAAGGACGAAATTAGTTGAGATAGACAGTTTTTGCATGGTAACACATTCCTGGTAGAACTACATAGCAAAGTACAAAGTTTGTATCGGATGGACGAAATTAGTTGAAATAGACAGTTTTTGCATGGTAACACATTCCTGGTAGAACTACACAGTAAAGTACAAAGTTAGTATCGGAAGGACGAAATTAGTTGAAATAGACAGTTTTTGCATGGTAACACATTCCTGGTAGAACTACACAGTAAAGTACAAAGTTCGTATTGGATGGACGAAATTAGTTGAAAAAGACAGTTTTTGCATGGTAACACACTCCTGGTAGAACTACACAGTAAAGTACAAAGTTCGTATTGGATGGACGAAATTAGTTGAAAAAGACAGTTTTTGCATGGTAACACATTCCTGGTAGAACTACACAGTAAAGTACAAAGTTCGTATTGGATGGACGAAATTAGTTGAAAAAGACAGTTTTTGCATGGTAACACATTCCTGGTAGAACTACACAGTAAAGTACAAAGTTAGTATCGGAAGGACGAAATTAGTTGAAATAGACAGTTTTTGCATGGTAACACATTCCTGGTAGAACTACATAGCAAAGTACAAAGTTTGTATCGGATGGACGAAATTAGTTGAAAAAGACAGTTTTTGCATGGTAACACATTCCTGGTAGAACTACACAGTAAAGTACAAAGTTAGTATCGGAAGGACGAAATTAGTTGAAATAGACAGTTTTTGCATGGTAACACATTCCTGGTAGAACTACATAGCAAAGTACAAAGTTTGTATCGGATGGACGAAATTAGTTGAAATAGACAGTTTTTGCATGGTAACACATTCCTGGTAGAACTACACAGTAAAGTACAAAGTTAGTATCGGAAGGACGAAATTAGTTGAAATAGACAGTTTTTGCATGGTAACACATTCCTGGTAGAACTACATAGCAAAGTACAAAGTTTGTATCGGATGGACGAAATTAGTTGAAATCGACAGTTTTTGCATGGTAACACATTCCTGGTAGAACTACATAGCAAAGTACAAAGTTAGTATCGGATGGACGAAATTAGTTGAAATAGACAGTTTTTGCATGGTAACACATTCCTGGTAGAACTACACAGTAAAGTACAAAGTTCGTATTGGATGGACGAAATTAGTTGAAAAAGACAGTTTTTGCATGGTAACACACTCCTGGTAGAACTACACAGTAAAGTACAAAGTTCGTATTGGATGGACGAAATTAGTTGAAAAAGACAGTTTTTGCATGGTAACACATTCCTGGTAGAACTACACAGTAAAGTACAAAGTTCGTATTGGATGGACGAAATTAGTTGAAAAAGACAGTTTTTGCATGGTAACACATTCCTGGTAGAACTACACAGTAAAGTACAAAGTTAGTATCGGAAGGACGAAATTAGTTGAAATAGACAGTTTTTGCATGGTAACACATTCCTGGTAGAACTACATAGCAAAGTACAAAGTTTGTATCGGATGGACGAAATTAGTTGAAAAAGACAGTTTTTGCATGGTAACACATTCCTGGTAGAACTACACAGTAAAGTACAAAGTTAGTATCGGAAGGACGAAATTAGTTGAAATAGACAGTTTTTGCATGGTAACACATTCCTGGTAGAACTACATAGCAAAGTACAAAGTTTGTATCGGATGGACGAAATTAGTTGAAATAGACAGTTTTTGCATGGTAACACATTCCTGGTAGAACTACACAGTAAAGTACAAAATTAGTATCGGAAGGACGAAATTAGTTGAAATAGACAGTTTTTGCATGGTAACACATTCCTGGTAGAACTACATAGCAAAGTACAAAGTTTGTATCGGATGGACGAAATTAGTTGAAATCGACAGTTTTTGCATGGTAACACATTCCTGGTAGAACTACATAGCAAAGTACAAAGTTAGTATCGGATGGACGAAATTAGTTGAAATAGACAGTTTTTGCATGGTAACACATTCCTGGTAGAACTACACAGTAAAGTACAAAGTTAGTATCGGATGGACGAAATTAGTTGAAATAGACAGTTTTTGCATGGTAACACATTCCTGGTAGAACTACATAGCAAAGTACAAAGTTCGTTTTGGATGGACGAAATTAGTTGAAATAGACAGTTTTTGCATGGTAACACACTCCTGGTAGAACTACATAGCAAAGTACAAAGTTCGTATCGGATGGACGAAATTAGTTGAAATAGACAGTTTTTGCATGGTAACACATTCCTGGTAGAACTACACAGTAAAGTACAAAGTTAGTATCGGATGGACGAAATTAGTTGAAATAGACAGTTTTTGCATTGTAACACATTCCTGGTAGAACTACATAGCAAAGTACAAAGTTTGTATCGGATGGACGAAATTAGTTGAAATAGACAGTTTTTGCATTGTAACACATTCCTGGTAGAACTACACAGTAAAGTACAAAGTTCGTATTGGATGGACGAAATTAGTTGAAAAAGACAGTTTTTGCATGGTAACACATTCCTGGTAGAACTACACAGTAAAGTACAAAGTTCGTATTGGATGGACGAAATTAGTTGAAAAAGACAGTTTTTGCATGGTAACACACTCCTGGTAGAACTACACAGTAAAGTACAAAGTTCGTATTGGATGGACGAAATTAGTTGAAAAAGACAGTTTTTGCATGGTAACACACTCCTGGTAGAACTACACAGTAAAGTACAAAGTTCGTATTGGATGGACGAAATTAGTTGAAAAAGACAGTTTTTGCATGGTAACACATTCCTGGTAGAACTACACAGTAAAGTACAAAGTTCGTATCGGAAGGACGAAATTAGTTGAAATAGACAGTTTTTGCATTGTAACACATTCCTGGTAGAACTACATAGCAAAGTACAAAGATAGTATCGGATGGACGAAATTAGTTGAAATAGACAGTTTTTGCATGGTAACACATTCCTGGTAGAACTACACAGTAAAGTACAAAGTTAGTATCAGATGGACGAAATTAGTTGAAATAGACAGTTTTTGCATTGTAACACATTCCTGGTAGAACTACATAGCAAAGTACAAAGTTAGTATCGGATGGACGAAATTAGTTGAAAAAGACAGTTTTTGCATGGTAACACATTCCTGGTAGAACTACACAGTAAAGTACAAAGTTCGTATTGGATGGACGAAATTAGTTGAAAAAGACAGTTTTTGCATGGTAACACATTCCTGGTAGAACTACACAGTAAAGTGCAAAGTTCGTATTGGATGGACGAAATAAGTTGAAAAAGACAGTTTTTGCATGGTAACACATTCCTGGTAGAACTACATAGCAAAGTACAAAGTTCGTATCGGAAGGACGAAATTAGTTGAAATAGACAGTTTTTGCATTGTAACACATTCCTGGTAGAACTACATAGCAAAGTACAAAGTTAGTATCGGATGGACGAAATTAGTTGAAATAGACAGTTTTTGCATGGTAACACATTCCTGGTAGAACTACACAGTAAAGTACAAAGTTAGTATCGCATGGACGAAATTAGTTGAAATAGACAGTTTTTGCATTGTAACACATTCCTGGTAGACCTACACAGTAAAGTACAAAGTTAGTATCGGAAGGACGAAATTAGTTGAAATAGACAGTTTTTGCATGGTAACACATTCCTGGTAGAACTACATAGCAAAGTACAAAGTTCGTATCGGATGGACGAAATTAGTTGAAATAGACAGTTTTTGCATGGTAACACATTCCTGGTAGAACTACATAGCAAAGTACAAAGTTTGTATCGGATGGACGAAATTAGTTGAAATAGACAGTTTTTGCATGGTAACACATTCCTGGTAGAACTACATAGCAAAGTACAAAGTTCGTATCGGATGGACAAAATTAGTTAAAAAAGACAGTTTTTGCATGGTAACACATTCCTGGTAGAACTACACAGTAAAGTACAAAGTTAGTATCGGATGGACGAAATTAGTTGAAATAGACAGTTTTTGCATGGTAACACATTCCTGGTAGAACTACACAGTAAAGTACAAAGTTAGTATTGGATGGACGAAATTAGTTGAAATAGACAGTTTTTGCATGGTAACACATTCCTGGTAGAACTACACAGTAAAGTACAAAGTTAGTATCGGATGGACGAAATTAGTTGAAAAAGACAGTTTTTGCATTGTAACACATTCCTGGTAGAACTACACAGTAAAGTACCAAGTTAGTATCGGAAGGACGAAATTAGTTGAAATAGACAGTTTTTGCATGGTAACACATTCCTGGTAGAACTACATAGCAAAGTACAAAGTTCGTATCGGATGGACGAAATTAGTTGAAAAAGACAGTTTTTGCATGGTAACACATTCCTGGTAGAACTACATAGCAAAGTACAAAGTTCGTATCGGATGGACAAAGTTAGTTGAAATAGACAGTATTTGCATTGTAACACATTCCTGGTAGAACTACACAGTAAAGTACAAAGTTCGAATCGAATGGACGAAATAAGTTGAAATAGACAGTTTTTGCATTGTAACACATTCCTGGTAGAACTACACAGTAAAGTACAAAGTTAGTATCGGATGGACGAAATTAGTTGAAATAGACAGTTTTTGCATGGTAACACATTCCTGGTAGAACTACATAGCAAAGTACAAAGTTAGTATCGGATGAACGAAATTAGTTGAAATAGACAGTTTTTGCATGGTAACACATTCCTTGTAGAACTACATAGCAAAGTACAAAGTTTGTATCGGATGGACAAAATTAGTTGAAATAGACAGTTTTTGCATGGAAACACATTCCTGGTAGAACTACACAGTAAAGTACAAAGTTCGTATTGGATGGACGAAATTAGTTGAAATAGACAGTTTTTGCATGGTAACACATTCCTGGTAGAATTACACAGTAAAGTACAAAGTTCGTATCGGATGCACGGAATTAGTTGAAATAGACAGTTTTTGCATGGTAACACATTCCTGGTAGAACTACACAGTAAAGTACAAAGTTCGTATCGGATGGACGAAATTAGTTGAAATAGACAGTTTTTGCATTGTAACACATTCCTAGTAGAACTACACAGTAAAGTACAAAGTTAGTATCGGATGGACGAAATAAGTTGAAATAGACAGTTTTTGCATGGTAACACATTCCTGGTAGAACTACATAGCAAAGTACAAAGTTCGTATCGGATGGACGAAATTAGTTGAAATAGACAGTTTTTGCATTGTAACACATTCCTGGTAGAACTACACAGTAAAGTACAAAGTTTGTATCGGATGGACGAAATTAGTTGAAATAGACAGTTTTTGCATGGTAACACATTCCTGGTAGAACTACACAGTAAAGTACAAAGTTCGTATTGGATGGACGAAATTAGTTGAAAAAGACAGTTTTTGCATGGTAACACATTCCTGGTAGAACTACACAGTAAAGTACAAAGTTCGTATTGGATGGACGAAATAAGTTGAAAAAGACAGTTTTTGCATGGTAACACATTCCTGGTAGAACTACATAGCAAAGTACAAAGTTCGTATCGGATGGACGAAATTAGTTGAAATAGACAGTTTTTGCATGGTAACACATTCCTGGTAGAACTACATAGCAAAGTACAAAGTTCGTATCGGATGGACGAAATTAGTTGAAATAGACAGTTTTTGCATGGTAACTCATTCCTGGTAGAACTACATAGCAAAGTACAAAGTTCGTATCGGATGGACGAAATTAGTTGAAATAGACAGTTTTTGCATGGTAACACATTCCTGGTAGAACTACATAGCAAAGTACAAAGTTCGTATCGGATGGACGAAATTAGTTGAAATAGACAGTTTTTGCATTGTAACACATTCCTGGTAGAACTACACAGTAAAGTACAAAGTTTGTATCGGATGGACGAAATTAGTTGAAATAGACAGTTTTTGCATGGTAACACATTCCTGGTAGAACTACACAGTAAAGTACAAAGTTCGTATTGGATGGACGAAATTAGTTGAAAAAGACAGTTTTTGCATGGTAACACATTCCTGGTAGAACTACATAGCAAAGTACAAAGTTCGTATTGGATGGACGAAATTAGTTGAAATAGACAGTTTTTGCATGGTAACACATTCCTGGTAGAACTACATAGCAAAGTACAAAGTTCGTATCGGATGGACGAAATTAGTTGAAATAGACAGTTTTTGCATGGTAACACATTCCTGGTAGAACTACATAGCAAAGTACAAAGTTCGTATCGGATGGACGAAATTAGTTGAAATAGACAGTTTTTGCATGGTAACTCATTCCTGGTAGAACTACATAGCAAAGCACAAAGTTCGTATCGGATGGACGAAATTAGTTGAAATAGACAGTTTTTGCATTGTAACACACTCCTGGTAGAACTACATAGCAAAGTACCAAGTTCGTATCGGATGGACGAAATTAGTTGAAATAGACAGTTTTTGCATGGTAACACATTCCTGGTAGCACTACATAGCAAAGTACAAAGTTCGTATCGGATGGACGAAATTAGTTGAAATAGACAGTTTTTGCATGGTAACTTATTCCTGGTAGAACTACATAGCAAAGCACAAAGTTCGTATCGGATGGACGAAATTAGTTGAAATAGACAGTTTTTGCATTGTAACACACTCCTGGTAGAACTACATAGCAAAGTACCAAGTTCGTATCGGATGGACGAAATTAGTTGAAATAGACAGTTTTTGCATGGTAACACATTCCTGGTAGAACTACATAGCAAAGTACCAAGTTCGTATCGGATGGACGAAATTAGTTGAAATAGACAGTTTTTGCATGGTAACACATTCCTGGTAGAACTACATAGCAAAGTACAAAGTTCGTATCGGATGGACGAAATTAGTTGAAATAGACAGTTTTTGCATGGTAACTCATTCCTGGTAGAACTACATAGCAAAGTACAAAGTTCGTATCGGATGGACGAAATTAGTTGAAATAGACAGTTTTTGCATGGTAACACATTCCTGGTAGAACTACATAGCAAAGTACAAAGTTCGTATCGGATGGACGAAATTAGTTGAAATAGACAGTTTTTGCATGGTAACACATTCCTGGTAGCACTACATAGCAAAGTACAAAGTTCGTATCGGATGGACGAAATTAGTTGAAATAGACAGTTTTTGCATGGTAACTTATTCCTGGTAGAACTACATAGCAAAGCACAAAGTTCGTATCGGATGGACGAAATTAGTTGAAATAGACAGTTTTTGCATTGTAACACACTCCTGGTAGAACTACATAGCAAAGTACCAAGTTCGTATCGGATGGACGAAATTAGTTGAAATAGACAGTTTTTGCATGGTAACACATTCCTGGTAGAACTACATAGCAAAGTACCAAGTTCGTATCGGATGGACGAAATTAGTTGAAATAGACAGTTTTTGCATGGTAACACATTCCTGGTAGAACTACATAGCAAAGTACAAAGTTCGTATCGGATGGACGAAATTAGTTGAAATAGACAGTTTTTGCATTGTAACACACTCCTGGTAGAACTACATAGCAAAGTACCAAGTTCGTATCGGATGGACGAAATTAGTTGAAATAGACAGTTTTTGCATGGTAACACATTCCTGGTAGAACTACATAGCAAAGTACCAAGTTCGTATCGGATGGACGAAATTAGTTGAAATAGACAGTTTTTGCATGGTAACACATTCCTGGTAGAACTACATAGCAAAGTACCAAGTTCGTATCGGATGGACGAAATTAGTTGAAATAGACAGTTTTTGCATGGTAACACATTCCTGGTAGCACTACATAGCAAAGTACAAAGTTCGTATCGGATGGACGAAATTAGTTGAAATAGACAGTTTTTGCATGGTAACTTATTCCTGGTAGAACTACATAGCAAAGCACAAAGTTCGTATCGGATGGACGAAATTAGTTGAAATAGACAGTTTTTGCATTGTAACACACTCCTGGTAGAACTACATAGCAAAGTACCAAGTTCGTATCGGATGGACGAAATTAGTTGAAATAGACAGTTTTTGCATGGTAACACATTCCTGGTAGAACTACATAGCAAAGTACCAAGTTCGTATCGGATGGACGAAATTAGTTGAAATAGACAGTTTTTGCATGGTAACACATTCCTGGTAGAACTACATAGCAAAGTACAAAGTTCGTATCGGATGGACGAAATTAGTTGAAATAGACAGTTTTTGCATGGTAACTCATTCCTGGTAGAACTACATAGCAAAGTACAAAGTTCGTATCGGATGGACGAAATTAGTTGAAATAGACAGTTTTTGCATGGTAACACATTCCTGGTAGAACTACATAGCAAAGCACAAAGTTCGTATCGGATGGACGAAATTAGTTGAAATAGACAGTTTTTGCATTGTAACACACTCCTGGTAGAACTACATAGCAAAGTACCAAGTTCGTATCGGATGGACGAAATTAGTTGAAATAGACAGTTTTTGCATGGTAACACATTCCTGGTAGCACTACATAGCAAAGTACAAAGTTCGTATCGGATGGACGAAATTAGTTGAAATAGACAGTTTTTGCATGGTAACTTATTCCTGGTAGAACTACATAGCAAAGCACAAAGTTCGTATCGGATGGACAAAATTAGTTGAAATAGACAGTTTTTGCATTGTAACACACTCCTGGTAGAACTACATAGCAAAGTACCAAGTTCGTATCGGATGGACGAAATTAGTTGAAATAGACAGTTTTTGCATGGTAACACATTCCTGGTAGAACTACATAGCAAAGTACAAAGTTCGTATCGGATGGACGAAATTAGTTGAAATAGACAGTTTTTGCATGGTAACTCATTCCTGGTAGAACTACATAGCAAAGTACAAAGTTTGTATCGGATGGACGAAATTAGTTGAAATAGACAGTTTTTGCATGGTAACTCATTCCTGGTAGAACTACATAGCAAAGTACCAAGTTCGTATCGGATGGACGAAATTAGTTGAAATAGACAGTTTTTGCATGGTAACACATTCCTGGTAGAACTACATAGCAAAGTACAAAGTTCGTATCGGATGGACGAAATTAGTTGAAATAGACAGTTTTTGCATGGTAACTCATTCCTGGTAGAACTACATAGCAAAGTACCAAGTTCGTATCGGATGGACGAAATTAGTTGAAATAGACAGTTTTTGCATGGTAACACATTCCTGGTAGAACTACACAGTAAAGTACAAAGTTCGTATTGGATGGACGAAATTAGTTGAAAAAGACAGTTTTTGCATGGTAACACATTCCTGGTAGAACTACACAGTAAAGTACAAAGTTCGTATTGGATGGACGAAATAAGTTGAAAAAGACAGTTTTTGCATGGTAACGCATTCCTGGTAGAACTACATAGCAAAGTACAAAGTTCGTATTGGATGGACGAAATTAGTTGAAATAGACAGTTTTTGCATGGTAACACATTCCTGGTAGAACTACATAGCAAAGTACAAAGTTCGTATCGGATGGACGAAATTAGTTGAAATAGATAGTTTTTGCATGGTAACACATTCCTGGTAGAACTACATAGCAAAGTACAAAGTTCGTATCGGATGGACGAAATTAGTTGAAATAGACAGTTTTTGCATGGTAACTCATTCCTGGTAGAACTACATAGCAAAGCACAAAGTTCGTATCGGATGGACGAAATTAGTTGAAAAAGACAGTTTTTGCATTGTAACACACTCCTGGTAGAACTACATAGCAAAGTACCAAGTTCGTATCGGATGGACGAAATTAGTTGAAATAGACAGTTTTTGCATGGTAACACATTCCTGATGGAACTTCATAGCAAAGTACAAAGTTCGTATCGGATGGACGAAATTAGTTAAAATAGACAGTTTTTGCATGGTAACACACTCCTGGTAGAACTACATAGCAAAGTCCAAAGTTCGTTTTGGATGGACGAAATTAGTTGAAATAGACAGTTTTTGCATGGTAACACACTCCTGGTAGAACTACATAGCAAAGTACAAAGTTCGTATCGGATGGACGAAATTAGTTGAAATAGACAGTTTTTGCATTGTAACACATTCCTGGTAGAACTACACAGTAAAGTACAAAGTTCGTATCGGATGGACGAAATTAGTTGAAATAGACAGTTTTTGCATGGTAACACATTCCTGGTAGAACTACACAGTAAAGTACAAAGTTAGTATCGGATGGACGAAATTAGTTGAAATAGACAGTTTTTGCATTGTAACACATTCCTGGTAGAACTACACAGTAAAGTACAAAGTTCGTATCGGATGGACGAAATTAGTTGAAATAGACAGTTTTTGCATGGTAACACATTCCTGGTAGAACTACACAGTAAAGTACAAAGTTCGTATTGGATGGACGAAATTAGTTGAAAAAGACAGTTTTTGCATGGTAACACACTCCTGGTAGAACTACACAGTAAAGTACAAAGTTCGTATTGGATGGACGAAATTAGTTGAAAAAGACAGTTTTTGCATGGCAACACACTCCTGGTAGAACTACACAGTAAAGTACAAAGTTCGTATTGGATGGACGAAATTAGTTGAAAAAGACAGTTTTTGCATGGTAACACATTCCTGGTAGAACTACACAGTAAAGTACAAAGTTAGTATCGGAAGGACGAAATTAGTTGAAATAGACAGTTTTTGCATGGTAACACATTCCTGGTAGAACTACATAGCAAAGTACAAAGTTCGTATCGGATGGACGAAATTAGTTGAAATAGACAGTTTTTGCATTGTAACACATTCCTGGTAGAACTACATAGCAAAGTACAAAGTTAGTATCGGATGGACGAAATTAGTTGAAATAGACAGTTTTTGCATTGTAACACATTCCTGGTAGAACTACATAGCAAAGTACAAAGTTCGTATTGGATGGACGAAATTAGTTGAAAAAGACAGTTTTTGCATGGTAACACACTCCTGGTAGAACTACACAGTAAAGTACAAAGTTCGTATTGGATGGACGAAATTAGTTGAAAAAGACAGTTTTTGCATGGTAACACACTCCTGGTAGAACTACACAGTAAAGTACAAAGTTCGTATTGGATGGACGAAATTAGTTGAAAAAGACAGTTTTTGCATGGTAACACACTCCTGGTAGAACTACACAGTAAAGTACAAAGTTCGTATTGGATGGACGAAATTAGTTGAAAAAGACAGTTTTTGCATGGTAACACATTCCTGGTAGAACTACACAGTAAAGTACAAAGTTAGTATCGGAAGGACGAAATTAGTTGAAATAGACAGTTTTTGCATGGTAACACATTCCTGGTAGAACTACATAGCAAAGTACAAAGTTTGTATCGGATGGACGAAATTAGTTGAAATAGACAGTTTTTGCATGGAAACACATTCCTGGTAGAACTACACAGTAAAGTACAAAGTTCGTATTGGATGGACGAAATTAGTTGAAAACGACAGTTTTTGCATGGTAACACATTCCTGGTAGAACTACACAGTAAAGTACAAAGTTCGTATCGGATGGACAAAATTAGTTGGAATAGACAGTTTTTGCATGGTAACACATTCCTGGTAGAACTACATAGCAAAGTACAAAGTTCGTATCGGATGGACGAAATTAGTTGAAATAGACAGTTTTTGCATGGTAACACATTCCTGGTAGAACTACACAGTAAAGTACAAAGTTCGTATCGGATGGACGAAAATAGTTGAAATAGACAGTTTTTGCATTGTAACACATTCCTGGTAGAACTACACAGTAAAGTACAAAGTTCGTATCGGATGGACGAAATTAGTTGAAATAGACAGTTTTTGCATGGTAACACATTCCTGGTAGAACTACACAGTAAAGTACAAAGTTAGTATCGGATGGACGAAATTAGTTGAAATAGACAGTTTTTGCATTGTAACACATTCCTGGTAGAACTACACAGTAAAGTACAAAGTTCGTATCGGATGGACGAAATTAGTTGAAATAGACAGTTTTTGCATGGTAACACATTCCTGGTAGAACTACACAGTAAAGTACAAAGTTCGTATTGGATGGACGAAATTAGTTGAAAAAGACAGTTTTTGCATGGTAACACACTCCTGGTAGAACTACACAGTAAAGTACAAAGTTCGTATTGGATGGACGAAATTAGTTGAAAAAGACAGTTTTTGCATGGTAACACACTCCTGGTAGAACTACACAGTAAAGTACAAAGTTCGTATTGGATGGACGAAATTAGTTGAAATAGACAGTTTTTGCATGGTAACACATTCCTGGTAGAACTACACAGTAAAGTACAAAGTTAGTATCGGAAGGACGAAATTAGTTGAAATAGACAGTTTTTGCATGGTAACACATTCCTGGTAGAACTACATAGCAAAGTACAAAGTTCGTATCGGATGGACGAAATTAGTTGAAATAGACAGTTTTTGCATGGTAACACATTCCTGGTAGAACTACACAGTAAAGTACAAAGTTCGTATTGGATGGACGAAATTAGTTGAAAAAGACAGTTTTTGCATGGTAACACACTCCTGGTAGAACTACACAGTAAAGTACAAAGTTCGTATTGGATGGACGAAATTAGTTGAAAAAGACAGTTTTTGCATGGTAACACACTCCTGGTAGAACTACACAGTAAAGTACAAAGTTCGTATTGGATGGACGAAATTAGTTGAAATAGACAGTTTTTGCATTGTAACACATTCCTGGTAGAACTACATAGCAAAGTACAAAGTTAGTATCGGATGGACGAAATAAGTTGAAATAGACAGTTTTTGCATTGTAACACATTCCTGGTAGAACTACACAGTAAAGTACAAAGTTCGTATTGGATGGACGAAATTAGTTGAAAAAGACAGTTTTTGCATTGTAACACATTCCTGGTAGAACTACACAGTAAAGTACAAAGTTCGTATTGGATGGACGAAATTAGTTGAAAAAGACAGTTTTTGCATGGTAACACACTCCTGGTAGAACTACACAGTAAAGTACAAAGTTCGTATCGGATGGACGAAATTAGTTGAAATAGACAGTTTTTGCATTGTAACACATTCCTGGTAGAACTACATAGCAAAGTACAAAGTAAGTATCGGATGGACGAAATTAGTTGAAATAGACAGTTTTTGCATTGTAACACATTCCTGGTAGAACTACATAGCAAAGTACAAAGTTTGTATCGGATGGACGCAATTAGTTGAAATAGAAAGTTTTTGCATGGAAACAAATTCCTGGTAGAACTACACAGTAAAGTACAAAGTTCGTATCGGATGGACGAAATTAGTTGAAATAGACAGTTTTTGCATGGTAACACATTCCTGGTAGAACTACACAGTAAAGTACAAAGTTAGTATCGGATGGACGAAATTAGTTGAAATAGACAGTTTTTGCATTGTAACACATTCCTGGTAGAACTACACAGTAAAGTACAAAGTTAGTATTGGATGGACGAAATTAGTTGAAATAGACAGTTTTTGCATGGTAACACATTCCTGGTAGAACTACACAGTAAAGTACAAAGTTAGTATCGGATGGACGAAATTAGTTGAAATAGACAGTTTTTGCATGGTAACACATTCCTGGTAGAACTACACAGTAAAGTACAAAGTTTGTATCGGATGGACGAAATTAGTTGAAATAGACAGTTTTTGCATGGTAACACATTCCTGGTAGAACTACACAGTAAAGTACAAAGTTAGTATCGGATGGACGAAATAAGTTGAAATAGACAGTTTTTGCATGGTAACACATTCCTGGTAGAACTACATAGCAAAGTACAAAGTTTGTATCGGATGGACGAAATTAGTTGAAATAGACAGTTTTTGCATGGAAACACATTCCTGGTAGAACTACACAGTAAAGTACAAAGTTCGTATCGGAAGGACGAAATTAGTTGAAATAGACAGTTTTTGCATGGTAACACATTCCTGGTAGAACTACATAGCAAAGTACAAAGTTAGTATCGGATGGACGAAATTAGTTGAAATAGACAGTTTTTGCAAGGTAACACATTCCTGGTAGAACTACACAGTAAAGTACAAAGTTAGTATCGGATGGACGAAATTAGTTGAAAAAGACAGTTTTTGCATTGTAACACATTCCTGGTAGAACTACACAGTAAAGTACAAAGTTAGTATCGGAAGGACGAAATTAGTTGAAATAGACAGTTTTTGCATGGTAACACATTCCTGGTAGAACTACACAGTAAAGTACAAAGTTAGTATTGGATGGACGAAATTAGTTGAAATAGACAGTTTTTGCATGGTAACACATTCCTGGTAGAACTACACAGTAAAGTACAAAGTTAGTATCGGATGGACGAAATTAGTTGAAATAGACAGTTTTTGCATGGTAACACATTCCTGGTAGAACTACACAGTAAAGTACAAAGTTCGTATCGGATGGACGAAATTAGTTGAAATAGACAGTTTTTGCATGGTAACACATTCCTGGTAGAACTACACAGTAAAGTACAAAGTTAGTATCGGATGGACGAAATTAGTTGAAATAGACAGTTTTTGCATTGTAACACATTCCTGGTAGAACTACACAGTAAAGTACAAAGTTCGTATCGGATGGACGAAATTAGTTGAAAAAGACAGTTTTTGCATGGTAACACACTCCTGGTAGAACTACACAGTAAAGTACAAAGTTCGTATTGGATGGACGAAATTAGTTGAAATAGACAGTTTTTGCATGGTAACACATTCCTGGTAGAACTACACAGTAAAGTACAAAGTTAGTATTGGATGGACGAAATTAGTTGAAATAGACAGTTTTTGCATGGTAACACATTCCTGGTAGAACTACACAGTAAAGTACAAAGTTAGTATCGGATGGACGAAATTAGTTGAAATAGACAGTTTTTGCATGGTAACACATTCCTGGTAGAACTACATAGCAAAGTACAAAGTTCGTATCGGATGGACGAAATTAGTTGAAATAGACAGTTTTTGCATGGTAACACATTCCTGGTAGAACTACACAGTAAAGTACAAAGTTCGTATTGGATGGACGAAATTAGTTGAAAAAGACAGTTTTTGCATGGTAACACACTCCTGGTAGAACTACACAGTAAAGTACAAAGTTCGTATTGGATGGACGAAATTAGTTGAAATAGACAGTTTTTGCATGGTAACACATTCCTGGTAGAACTACACAGTAAAGTACAAAGTTCGTATTGGATGGACGAAATTAGTTGAAAAAGACAGTTTTTGCATGGTAACACACTCCTGGTAGAACTACACAGTAAAGTACAAAGTTCGTATTGGATGGACGAAATTAGTTGAAAAAGACAGTTTTTGCATGGTAACACACTCCTGGTAGAACTACACAGTAAAGTACAAAGTTCGTATTGGATGGACGAAATTAGTTGAAAAAGACAGTTTTTGCATGGTAACACACTCCTGGTAGAACTACACAGTAAAGTACAAAGTTCGTATCGGATGGACGAAATTAGTTGAAATAGACAGTTTTTGCATGGTAACACATTCCTGGTAGAACTACACAGTAAAGTACAAAGTTCGTATTGGATGGACGAAATTAGTTGAAAAAGACAGTTTTTGCATGGTAACACACTCCTGGTAGAACTACACAGTAAAGTACAAAGTTCGTATTGGATGGACGAAATTAGTTGAAATAGACAGTTTTTGCATTGTAACACATTCCTGGTAGAACTACACAGTAAAGTACAAAGTTCGTATTGGATGGACGAAATTAGTTGAAAAGACAGTTTTTGCATGGTAACACACTCCTGGTAGAACTACACAGTAAAGTACAAAGTTCGTATTGGATGGACGAAATTAGTTGAAATAGACAGTTTTTGCATGGTAACACACTCCTGGTAGAACTACATAGCAAAGTACAAAGTTAGTATCGGATGGACGAAATTAGTTGAAATAGACAGTTTTTGCATTGTAACACATTCCTGGTAGAACTACACAGTAAAGTACAAAGTTCGTATTGGATGGACGAAATTAGTTGAAAAAGACAGTTTTTGCATTGTAACACATTCCTGGTAGAACTACATAGCAAAGTACAAAGTTTGTATCGGATGGACGAAATTAGTTGAAATAGACAGTTTTTGCATGGTAACACACTCCTGGTAGAACTACACAGTAAAGTACAAAGTTCGTATTGGATGGACGAAATTAGTTGAAAAAGACAGTTTTTGCATGGTAACACACTCCTGGTAGAACTACACAGTAAAGTACAAAGTTCGTATTGGATGGACGAAATTAGTTGAAATAGACAGTTTTTGCATTGTAACACATTCCTGGTAGAACTACATAGCAAAGTACAAAGTTAGTATCGGATGGACGAAATTAGTTGAAATAGACAGTTTTTGCATTGTAACACATTCCTGGTAGAACTACACAGTAAAGTACAAAGTTCGTATCGGATGGACGAAATTAGTTGAAATAGACAGTTTTTGCATGGTAACACATTCCTGGTAGAACTACACAGTAAAGTACAAAGTTAGTATCGGATGGACGAAATTAGTTGAAATAGACAGTTTTTGCATTGTAACACATTCCTGGTAGAACTACACAGTAAAGTACAAAGTTCGTATCGGATGGACGAAATTAGTTGAAATAGACAGTTTTTGCATGGTAACACATTCCTGGTAGAACTACACAGTAAAGTACAAAGTTCGTATTGGATGGACGAAATTAGTTGAAAAAGACAGTTTTTGCATGGTAACACACTCCTGGTAGAACTACACAGTAAAGTACAAAGTTCGTATTGGATGGACGAAATTAGTTGAAAAAGACAGTTTTTGCATGGTAACACACTCCTGGTAGAACTACACAGTAAAGTACAAAGTTCGTATTGGATGGACGAAATTAGTTGAAATAGACAGTTTTTGCATGGTAACACATTCCTGGTAGAACTACACAGTAAAGTACAAAGTTAGTATCGGAAGGACGAAATTAGTTGAAATAGACAGTTTTTGCATGGTAACACATTCCTGGTAGAACTACATAGCAAAGTACAAAGTTTGTATCGGATGGACGAAATTAGTTGAAATAGACAGTTTTTGCATGGTAACACACTCCTGGTAGAACTACACAGTAAAGTACAAAGTTCGTATTGGATGGACGAAATTAGTTGAAAAAGACAGTTTTTGCATTGTAACACATTCCTGGTAGAACTACACAGTAAAGTACAAAGTTCGTATTGGATGGACGAAATTAGTTGAAATAGACAGTTTTTGCATTGTAACACATTCCTGGTAGAACTACATAGCAAAGTACAAAGTTAGTATCGGATGGACGAAATTAGTTGAAATAGACAGTTTTTGCATTGTAACACATTCCTGGTAGAACTACACAGTAAAGTACAAAGTTCGTATTGGATGGACGAAATTAGTTGAAAAAGACAGTTTTTGCATTGTAACACACTCCTGGTAGAACTACACAGTAAAGTACAAAGTTCGTATCGGATGGACGAAATTAGTTGAAATAGACAGTTTTTGCATTGTAACACATTCCTGGTAGAACTACATAGCAAAGTACAAAGTTAGTATCGGATGGACGAAATTAGTTGAAATAGACAGTTTTTGCATTGTAACACATTCCTGGTAGAACTACATAGCAAAGTACAAAGTTTGTATCGGATGGACGCAATTAGTTGAAATAGAAAGTTTTTGCATGGAAACAAATTCCTGGTAGAACTACACAGTAAAGTACAAAGTTCGTATCGGATGGACGAAATTAGTTGAAATAGACAGTTTTTGCATGGTAACACATTCCTGGTAGAACTACACAGTAAAGTACAAAGTTAGTATCGGATGGACGAAATTAGTTGAAATAGACAGTTTTTGCATTGTAACACATTCCTGGTAGAACTACACAGTAAAGTACAAAGTTCGTATCGGATGGACGAAATTAGTTGAAATAGACAGTTTTTGCATGGTAACACATTCCTGGTAGAACTACACAGTAAAGTACAAAGTTAGTATTGGATGGACGAAATTAGTTGAAATAGACAGTTTTTGCATGGTAACACATTCCTGGTAGAACTACACAGTAAAGTACAAAGTTAGTATCGGATGGACGAAATTAGTTGAAATAGACAGTTTTTGCATGGTAACACATTCCTGGTAGAACTACACAGTAAAGTACAAAGTTTGTATCGGATGGACGAAATTAGTTGAAATAGACAGTTTTTGCATGGTAACACATTCCTGGTAGAACTACACAGTAAAGTACAAAGTTAGTATCGGATGGACGAAATTAGTTGAAATAGACAGTTTTTGCATGGTAACACATTCCTGGTAGAACTACATAGCAAAGTACAAAGTTTGTATCGGATGGACGAAATTAGTTGAAATAGACAGTTTTTGCATGGAAACACATTCCTGGTAGAACTACACAGTAAAGTACAAAGTTCGTATCGGAAGGACGAAATTAGTTGAAATAGACAGTTTTTGCATGGTAACACATTCCTGGTAGAACTACATAGCAAAGTACAAAGTTAGTATCGGATGGACGAAATTAGTTGAAATAGACAGTTTTTGCAAGGTAACACATTCCTGGTAGAACTACACAGTAAAGTACAAAGTTAGTATCGGATGGACGAAATTAGTTGAAAAAGACAGTTTTTGCATTGTAACACATTCCTGGTAGAACTACACAGTAAAGTACTAAGTTAGTATCGGAAGGACGAAATTAGTTGAAATAGACAGTTTTTGCATGGTAACACATTCCTGGTAGAACTACACAGTAAAGTACAAAGTTAGTATTGGATGGACGAAATTAGTTGAAATAGACAGTTTTTGCATGGTAACACATTCCTGGTAGAACTACACAGTAAAGTACAAAGTTAGTATCGGATGGACGAAATTAGTTGAAATAGACAGTTTTTGCATGGTAACACATTCCTGGTAGAACTACACAGTAAAGTACAAAGTTCGTATCGGATGGACGAAATTAGTTGAAATAGACAGTTTTTGCATGGTAACACATTCCTGGTAGAACTACACAGTAAAGTACAAAGTTAGTATCGGATGGACGAAATTAGTTGAAATAGACAGTTTTTGCATTGTAACACATTCCTGGTAGAACTACACAGTAAAGTACAAAGTTCGTATCGGATGGACGAAATTAGTTGAAAAAGACAGTTTTTGCATGGTAACACACTCCTGGTAGAACTACACAGTAAAGTACAAAGTTCGTATTGGATGGACGAAATTAGTTGAAATAGACAGTTTTTGCATGGTAACACATTCCTGGTAGAACTACACAGTAAAGTACAAAGTTAGTATTGGATGGACGAAATTAGTTGAAATAGACAGTTTTTGCATGGTAACACATTCCTGGTAGAACTACACAGTAAAGTACAAAGTTAGTATCGGATGGACGAAATTAGTTGAAATAGACAGTTTTTGCATGGTAACACATTCCTGGTAGAACTACATAGCAAAGTACAAAGTTCGTATCGGATGGACGAAATTAGTTGAAATAGACAGTTTTTGCATGGTAACACATTCCTGGTAGAACTACACAGTAAAGTACAAAGTTCGTATTGGATGGACGAAATTAGTTGAAAAAGACAGTTTTTGCATGGTAACACACTCCTGGTAGAACTACACAGTAAAGTACAAAGTTCGTATTGGATGGACGAAATTAGTTGAAAAAGACAGTTTTTGCATGGTAACACACTCCTGGTAGAACTACACAGTAAAGTACAAAGTTCGTATTGGATGGACGAAATTAGTTGAAATAGACAGTTTTTGCATGGTAACACACTCCTGGTAGAACTACACAGTAAAGTACAAAGTTCGTATTGGATGGACGAAATTAGTTGAAAAAGACAGTTTTTGCATGGTAACACACTCCTGGTAGAACTACACAGTAAAGTACAAAGTTCGTATCGGATGGACGAAATTAGTTGAAATAGACAGTTTTTGCATGGTAACACATTCCTGGTAGAACTACACAGTAAAGTACAAAGTTCGTATTGGATGGACGAAATTAGTTGAAAAAGACAGTTTTTGCATGGTAACACACTCCTGGTAGAACTACACAGTAAAGTACAAAGTTCGTATTGGATGGACGAAATTAGTTGAAATAGACAGTTTTTGCATTGTAACACATTCCTGGTAGAACTACACAGTAAAGTACAAAGTTCGTATTGGATGGACGAAATTAGTTGAAAAGACAGTTTTTGCATGGTAACACACTCCTGGTAGAACTACACAGTAAAGTACAAAGTTCGTATTGGATGGACGAAATTAGTTGAAATAGACAGTTTTTGCATGGTAACACACTCCTGGTAGAACTACATAGCAAAGTACAAAGTTCGTATCGGATGGACGAAATTAGTTGAAATAGACAGTTTTTGCATGGTAACACATTCCTGGTAGAACTACACAGTAAAGTACAAAGTTAGTATTGGATGGACGAAATTAGTTGAAATAGACAGTTTTTGCATGGTAACACATTCCTGGTAGAACTACACAGTAAAGTACAAAGTTAGTATCGGATGGACGAAATTAGTTGAAATAGACAGTTTTTGCATGGTAACACATTCCTGGTAGAACTACACAGTAAAGTACAAAGTTCGTATTGGATGGACGAAATTAGTTGAAATAGACAGTTTTTGCATGGTAACACATTCCTGGTAGAACTACACAGTAAAGTACAAAGTTCGTATTGGATGGACGAAATTAGTTGAAATAGACAGTTTTTGCATGGTAACACATTCCTGGTAGAACTACACAGTAAAGTACAAAGTTAGTATCGGATGGACGAAATTAGTTGAAATAGACAGTTTTTGCATGGTAACACACTCCTGGTAGAACTACACAGTAAAGTACAAAGTTCGTATTGGATGGACGAAAATAGTTGAAATAGACAGTTTTTGCATGGTAACACATTCCTGGTAGAACTACACAGTAAAGTACAAAGTTCGTATTGGATGGACGAAATTAGTTGAAAAAGACAGTTTTTGCATGGTAACACACTCCTGGTAGAACTACACAGTAAAGTACAAAGTTCGTATTGGATGGACGAAATTAGTTGAAATAGACAGTTTTTGCATTGTAACACATTCCTGGTAGAACTACACAGTAAAGTACAAAGTTCGTATTGGATGGACGAAATTAGTTGAAAAGACAGTTTTTGCATGGTAACACACTCCTGGTAGAACTACACAGTAAAGTACAAAGTTCGTATTGGATGGACGAAATTAGTTGAAATAGACAGTTTTTGCATGGTAACACACTCCTGGTAGAACTACATAGCAAAGTACAAAGTTCGTATCGGATGGACGAAATTAGTTGAAATAGACAGTTTTTGCATGGTAACACATTCCTGGTAGAACTACACAGTAAAGTACAAAGTTAGTATTGGATGGACGAAATTAGTTGAAATAGACAGTTTTTGCATGGTAACACATTCCTGGTAGAACTACACAGTAAAGTACAAAGTTAGTATTGGATGGACGAAATTAGTTGAAATAGACAGTTTTTGCATGGTAACACATTCCTGGTAGAACTACACAGTAAAGTACAAAGTTAGTATCGGATGGACGAAATTAGTTGAAATAGACAGTTTTTGCATGGTAACACATTCCTGGTAGAACTACACAGTAAAGTACAAAGTTCGTATTGGATGGACGAAATTAGTTGAAATAGACAGTTTTTGCATGGTAACACATTCCTGGTAGAACTACACAGTAAAGTACAAAGTTAGTATTGGATGGACGAAATTAGTTGAAATAGACAGTTTTTGCATGGTAACACATTCCTGGTAGAACTACACAGTAAAGTACAAAGTTAGTATCGGATGGACGAAATTAGTTGAAAAAGACAGTTTTTGCATGGTAACACATTCCTGGTAGAACTACATAGCAAAGTACAAAGTTCGTATCGGATGGACGAAATTAGTTGAAATAGACAGTTTTTGCATGGTAACACATTCCTGGTAGAACTACACAGTAAAGTACAAAGTTCGTATTGGATGGACGAAATTAGTTGAAAAAGACAGTTTTTGCATGGTAACACATTCCTGGTAGAACTACATAGCAAAGTACAAAGTTTGTATCGGATGGACGAAATTAGTTGAAATAGACAGTTTTTGCATGGTAACACATTCCTGGTAGAACTACACAGTAAAGTACAAAGTTAGTATCGGATGGACGAAATTAGTTGAAATAGACAGTTTTTGCATTGTAACACATTCCTGGTAGAACTACATAGCAAAGTACAAAGTTTGTATCGGATGGACGAAATTAGTTGAAATAGACAGTTTTTGCATGGTAACACATTCCTGGTAGAACTACACAGTAAAGTACAAAGTTCGTATTGGATGGACGAAATTAGTTGAAAAAGACAGTTTTTGCATGGTAACACATTCCTGGTAGAACTACATAGCAAAGTACAAAGTTCGTATTGGATGGACGAAATTAGTTGAAATAGACAGTTTTTGCATGGTAACACATTCCTGGTAGAACTACACAGTAAAGTACAAAGTTAGTATCGGATGGACGAAATTAGTTGAAATAGACAGTTTTTGCATTGTAACACATTCCTGGTAGAACTACATAGCAAAGTACAAAGTTCGTATCGGATGGACGAAATTAGTTGAAATAGACAGTTTTTGCATTGTAACACATTCCTGGTAGAACTACATAGCAAAGTACAAAGTTCGTATTGGATGGACGAAATTAGTTGAAAAAGACAGTTTGTGCATGGTAACACATTCCTGGTAGAACGACATAGCAAAGTACAAAGTTCGTATCGGATGGACGAAATTAGTTGAAATAGACAGTTTTTGCATGGTAACACATTCCTGGTAGAACTACATAGCAAAGTACAACGTTCGTATTGGATGGACGAAATAAGTTGAAAAAGACAGTTTTTGCATGGTAACACATTCCTGGTAGAACTACATAGCAAAGTACAAAGTTCGTATTGGATGGACGAAATTAGTTGAAATAGACAGTTTTTGCATGGTAACACATTCCTGGTAGAACTATACAGTAAAGTACAAAGTTAGTAACGGATGGACGAAATTAGTTGAAATAGACAGTTTTTGCATTGTAACACATTCCTGGTAGAACTACATAGCAAAGTACAAAGTTCGTATCGGATGGACGAAATTAGTTGAAATAGACAGTTTTTGCATGGTAACACATTCCTGGTAGAACTACATAGCAAAGTACAAAGTTCGTATCGGATGGACGAAATTAGTTGAAATAGACAGTTTGTGCATGGTAACACATTCCTGGTAGAACTACATAGCAAAGTACAAAGTTCGTATCGGATGGACGAAATTAGTTGAAATAGACAGTTTGTGCATGGTAACACATTCCTGGTAGAACGACATAGCAAAGTACAAAGTTCGTATCGGATGGACGAAATTAGTTGAAAAAGACAGTTTTTGCATGGTAACTCATTCCTGGTAGAACTACATAGCAAAGTACAAAGTTCGTATCGGATGGACGAAATTAGTTGAAATAGACAGTTTGTGCATGGTAACACATTCCTGGTAGAACGACATAGCAAAGTACAAAGTTCGTATCGGATGGACGAAATTAGTTGAAAAAGACAGTTTTTGCATGGTAACTCATTCCTGGTAGAACTACATAGCAAAGTACAAAGTTCGTATCGGATGGACGAAATTAGTTGAAATAGACAGTTTTTGCATGGTAACACATTCCTGGTAGAACTACATAGCAAAGTACAAAGTTCGTATCGGATGGACGAAATTAGTTGAAATAGACAGTTTTTGCATGGTAACACATTCCTGGTAGAACTACACAGTAAAGTACAAAGTTCGTATTGGATGGACGAAATTAGTTGAAAAAGACAGTTTTTGCATGGTAACACACTCCTGGTAGAACTACATAGCAAAGTACAAAGTTCGTATCGGATGGACAAAATTAGTTGAAAAAGACAGTTTTTGCATGGTAACACATTCCTGGTAGAACTACACAGTAAAGTACAAAGTTAGTATCGGATGGACGAAATTAGTTGAAATAGACAGTTTTTGCATGGTAACACATTCCTGGTAGAACTACATAGCAAAGTACAAAGTTCGTATCGGATGGACGAAATTAGTTGAAATAGACAGTTTTTGCATTGTAACACATTCCTGGTAGAACTACACAGTAAAGTACAAAGTTCGTATTGGATGGACGAAATTAGTTGAAAAAGACAGTTTTTGCATGGTAACACATTCCTGGTAGAACTACACAGTAAAGTACAAAGTTAGTATCGGATGGACGAAATTAGTTGAAATAGACAGTTTTTGCAAGGTAACACATTCCTGGTAGAACTACACAGTAAAGTACAAAGTTAGTATCGGATGGACGAAATTAGTTGAAAAAGACAGTTTTTGCATTGTAACACATTCCTGGTAGAACTACACAGTAAAGTACAAAGTTAGTATCGGAAGGACGAAATTAGTTGAAATAGACAGTTTTTGCATGGTAACACATTCCTGGTAGAACTACATAGCAAAGTACAAAGTTAGTATCGGATGGACGAAATTAGTTGAAATAGACAGTTTTTGCATGGTAACACATTCCTGGTAGAACTACACAGTAAAGTACAAAGTTAGTATCGCATGGACGAAATTAGTTGAAATAGACAGTTTTTGCATTGTAACACATTCCTGGTAGACCTACACAGTAAAGTACAAAGTTAGTATCGGAAGGACGAAATTAGTTGAAATAGACAGTTTTTGCATGGTAACACATTCCTGGTAGAACTACATAGCAAAGTACAAAGTTCGTATCGGATGGACAAAATTAGTTGAAAAAGACAGTTTTTGTATGGTAACACATTCCTGGTAGAACTACACAGTAAAGTACAAAGTTAGTATCGGATGGACGAAATTAGTTGAAATAGACAGTTTTTGCATGGTAACACATTCCTGGTAGAACTACATAGCAAAGTACAAAGTTCGTATCGGATGGACGAAATTAGTTGAAATAGACAGTTTTTGCATGGTAACACATTCCTGGTAGAACTACACAGTAAAGTACAAAGTTCGTATTGGATGGACGAAATTAGTTGAAATAGACAGTTTTTGCATGGTAACACATTCCTGGTAGAACTACACAGTAAAGTACAAAGTTAGTATCGGAAGGACGAAATTAGTTGAAATAGACAGTTTTTGCATGGTAACACATTCCTGGTAGAACTACACAGTAAAGTACAAAGTTCGTATCGGATGGACAAAATTAGTTGAAAAAGACAGTTTTTGCATGGTAACACATTCCTGGTAGAACTACATAGCAAAGTACAAAGTTAGTATCGGATGGACGAAATTAGTTGAAATAGACAGTTTTTGCATGGTAACACATTCCTGGTAGAACTACACAGTAAAGTACAAAGTTAGTATCGCATGGACGAAATTAGTTGAAATAGACAGTTTTTGCATTGTAACACATTCCTGGTAGACCTACACAGTAAAGTACAAAGTTAGTATCGGAAGGACGAAATTAGTTGAAATAGACAGTTTTTGCATGGTAACACATTCCTGGTAGAACTACACAGTAAAGTACAAAGTTAGTATCGGAAGGACGAAATTAGTTGAAATAGACAGTTTTTGCATGGTAACACATTCCTGGTAGAACTACACAGTAAAGTACAAAGTTCGTATTGGATGGACGAAATTAGTTGAAAAAGACAGTTTTTGCATGGTAACTCACTCCTGGTAGAACTACATAGCAAAGTACAAAGTTCGTATCGGATGGACGAAATTAGTTGAAATAGACAGTTTTTGCATTGTAACACATTCCTGGTAGAACTACATAGCAAAGTACAAAGTTAGTATCGGATGGACGAAATTAGTTGAAAAAGACAGTTTTTGCATTGTAACACATTCCTGGTAGAACTACACAGTAAAGTACAAAGTTAGTATCGGATGGACGAAATTAGTTGAAATAGACAGTTTTTGCATTGTAACACATTCCTGGTAGAACTACACAGTAAAGTACAAAGTTCGTATCGGATGGACGAAATTAGTTGAAAAAGACAGTTTTTGCATGGTAACACATTCCTGGTAGAACTAAACAGTAAAGTACAAAGTTAGTATTGGATGGACGAAATTAGTTGAAAAAGACAGTTTTTGCATGGTAACACATTCCTGGTAGAACTACATAGCAAAGTACAAAGTTAGTATCGGATGGACGAAATTAGTTGAAATAGACAGTTTTTGCATGGTAACACATTCCTGGTAGAACTACATAGCAAAGTACAAAGTTCGTATTGGATGGACGAAATAAGTTGAAATAGACAGTTTTTGCATTGTAACACATTCCTGGTAGAACTACACAGTAAAGTACAAAGTTAGTATCGGATGGACGAAATTAGTTGAAATAGAAAGTTTTTGCATGGTAACACATTCCTGGTAGAACTACACAGTAAAGTACAAAGTTAGTATCGGATGGACGAAATAAGTTGAAATAGACAGTTTTTGCATGGTAACACATTCCTGGTAGAACTACACAGTAAAGTACAAAGTTAGTATTGGATGGACGAAATTAGTTGAAAAAGACAGTTTTTGCATGGTAACACATTCCTGGTAGAACTACACAGTAAAGTACAAAGTTAGTATCGGATGGACGAAATTAGTTGAAATAGACAGTTTTTGCATGGTAACACATTCCTGGTAGAACTACATAGCAAAGTACAAAGTTAGTATCGGATGGACGAAATTAGTTGAAATAGACAGTTTTTGCATGGTAACACATTCCTGGTAGAACTACACAGTAAAGTACAAAGTTAGTATCGGATGGACGAAATTAGTTGAAATAGACAGTTTTTGCATTGTAACACATTCCTGGTAGAACTACACAGTAAAGTACAAAGTTCGTATCGGATGGACGAAATTAGTTGAAAAAGAAAGTTTTTGCATGGTAACACATTCCTGGTAGAACTAAACAGTAAAGTACAAAGTTAGTATTGGATGGACGAAATTAGTTGAAAAAGACAGTTTTTGCATGGTAACACATTCCTGGTAGAACTACATAGCAAAGTACAAAGTTAGTATCGGATGGACGAAATTAGTTGAAATAGACAGTTTTTGCATGGTAACACATTCCTGGTAGAACTACATAGCAAAGTACAAAGTTCGTATTGGATGGACGAAATAAGTTGAAATAGACAGTTTTTGCATTGTAACACATTCCTGGTAGAACTACACAGTAAAGTACAAAGTTAGTATCGGATGGACGAAATTAGTTAAAATAGACAGTTTTTGCATTGTAACACATTCCTGGTAGAACTACATAGCAAAGTACAAAGTTTGTATCGGATGGACGAAATTAGTTGAAATAGAAAGTTTTTGCATGGTAACACATTCCTGGTAGAACTACACAGTAAAGTACAAAGTTAGTATCGGATGGACGAAATTAGTTGAAATAGACAGTTTTTGCATGGTAACACATTCCTGGTAGAACTACACAGTAAAGTACAAAGTTAGTATCGGATGGACGAAATTAGTTGAAATAGACAGTTTTTGCATGGTAACACATTCCTGGTAGAACTACACAGTAAAGTACAAAGTTAGTATTGGATGGACGAAATTAGTTGAAAAAGACAGTTTTTGCATGGTAACACATTCCTGGTAGAACTACATAGCAAAGTACAAAGTTTGTATCGGATGGACGAAATTAGTTGAAATAGAAAGTTTTTGCATGGTAACACATTCCTGGTAGAACTACACAGTAAAGTACAAAGTTCGTATCGGATGGACGAAATTAGTTGAAATAGACAGTTTTTGCATGGTTACACATTCCTGGTAGAACTACACAGTAAAGTACAAAGTTAGTATTGGATGGACGAAATTAGTTGAAAAAGACAGTTTTTGCATGGTAACACATTCCTGGTAGAACTACACAGTAAAGTACAAAGTTAGTATCGGAAGGACGAAATTAGTTGCAATAGACAGTTTTTGCATTGTAACACATTCCTGGTAGAACTACATAGCAAAGTACAAAGTTTGTATCGGATGGACGAAATTAGTTGAAAAAGACAGTTTTTGCATGGAAACACATTCCTGGTAGAACTACACAGTAAAGTACAAAGTTCGTATTGGATGGACGAAATTAGTTGAAATAGACAGTTTTTGCAAGGTAACACATTCCTGGTAGAACTACACAGTAAAGTACAAAGTTAGTATCGGAAGGACGAAATTAGTTGAAATAGACAGTTTTTGCATGGTAACACATTCCTGGTAGAACTACATAGCAAAGTACAAAGTTTGTATCGGATGGACGAAATTAGTTGAAATAGACAGTTTTTGCATGGAAACACATTCCTGGTAGAACTACACAGTAAAGTACAAAGTTCGTATCGGAAGGACGAAATTAGTTGAAATAGACAGTTTTTGCATGGTAACACATTCCTAGTAGAACTACATAGCAATGTACAAAGTTAGTATCGGATGGACGAAATTAGTTGAAATAGACAGTTTTTGCAAGGTAACACATTCCTGGTAGAACTACACAGTAAAGTACAAAGTTAGTATCGGATGGACGAAATTAGTTGAAAAAGACAGTTTTTGCATTGTAACACATTCCTGGTAGAACTACACAGTAAAGTACAAAGTTAGTATTGGATGGACGAAATCAGTTGAAATAGACAGTTTTTGCATGGTAACACATTCCTGGTAGAACTACACAGTAAAGTACAAAGTTAGTATCGGATGGACGAAATTAGTTGAAATAGACAGTTTTTGCATGGTAACACATTCCTGGTAGAACTACACAGTAAAGTACAAAGTTCGTATCGGATGGACGAAATTAGTTGAAATAGACAGTTTTTGCATGGTAACACATTCCTGGTAGAACTACACAGTAAAGTACAAAGTTCGTATTGGATGGACGAAATTAGTTGAAAAAGACAGTTTTTGCATGGTAACACACTCCTGGTAGAACTACACAGTAAAGTACAAAGTTAGTATTGGATGGACGAAATTAGTTGAAATAGACAGTTTTTGCATGGTAACACATTCCTGGTAGAACTACACAGTAAAGAACAAAGTTAGTATCGGATGGACGAAATTAGTTGAAATAGACAGTTTTTGCATGGTAACACATTCCTGGTAGAACTACATAGCAAAGTACAAAGTTCGTATCGGATGGACGAAATTAGTTGAAATAGACAGTTTTTGCATGGTAACACATTCCTGGTAGAACTACACAGTAAAGTACAAAGTTCGTATCGGATGGACGAACTTAGTTGAAAAAGACAGTTTTTGCATGGTAACACATTCCTGGTAGAACTACATAGCAAAGTACAAAGTTCGTATCGGATGGACGAAATTAGTTGAAATAGACAGTTTTTGCATGGTAACACATTCCTGGTAGAACTACATAGCAAAGTACAAAGTTCGTATCGGATGGACGAAATTAGTTGAAATAGACAGTTTTTGCATGGTAACACATTCCTGGTAGAACGACATAGCAAAGTACAAAGTTCGTATCGGATGGACGAAATTAGTTGAAATAGACAGTTTGTGCATGGTAACACATTCCTGGTAGAACTACACAGTAAAGTACAAAGTTAGTATCGCATGGACGAAATTAGTTGAAATAGACAGTTTTTGCATGGTAACACATTCCTGGTAGAACTACACAGTAAAGTACAAAGTTAGTATTGGATGGACGAAATTAGTTGAAAAAGACAGTTTTTGCATGGTAACACATTCCTGGTAGAACTACATAGCAAAGTACAAAGTTAGTATCGGATGGACGAAATTAGTTGAAATAGACAGTTTTTGCATGGTAACACATTCCTGGTAGAACTACATAGCAAAGTACAAAGTTTGTATCGGATGGACGAAATTAGTTGAAATAGACAGTTTTTGCATGGTAACACATTCCTGGTAGAACTACATAGCAAAGTACAAAGTTAGTATCGGATGGACGAAATTAGTTGAAATAGACAGTTTTTGCATGGTAACACATTCCTGGTAGAACTACATAGCAAAGTACAAAGTTCGTTTTGGATGGACAAAATAAGTTGAAATAGACAGTTTTTGCATGGTAACACATTCCTGGTAGAACTACACAGTAAAGTACAAAGTTAGTATTGGATGGACGAAATTAGTTGAAATAGACAGTTTTTGCATGGTAACACATTCCTGGTAGAACGACATAGCAAAGTACAAAGTTCGTATCGGATGGACGAAATTAGTTGAAATAGACAGTTTGTGCATGGTAACACATTCCTGGTAGAACTACACAGTAAAGTACAAAGTTAGTATCGCATGGACGAAATTAGTTGAAATAGACAGTTTTTGCATGGTAACACATTCCTGGTAGAACTACACAGTAAAGTACAAAGTTAGTATTGGATGGACGAAATTAGTTGAAAAAGACAGTTTTTGCATGGTAACACATTCCTGGTAGAACTACATAGCAAAGTACAAAGTTAGTATCGGATGGACGAAATTAGTTGAAATAGACAGTTTTTGCATGGTAACACATTCCTGGTAGAACTACATAGCAAAGTACAAAGTTTGTATCGGATGGACGAAATTAGTTGAAATAGACAGTTTTTGCATGGTAACACATTCCTGGTAGAACTACACAGTAAAGTACAAAGTTCGTATCGGATGGACGAAATTAGTTGAAAAAGACAGTTTTTGCATGGTAACACATTCCTGGTAGAACTACACAGTAAAGTACAAAGTTAGTATTGGATGGACGAAATTAGTTGAAAAAGACAGTTTTTGCATGGTAACACATTCCTGGTAGAACTACACAGTAAAGTACAAAGTTAGTATCGGATGGACGAAATTAGTTGAAATAGACAGTTTTTGCATTGTAACACATTCCTGGTAGAACTACACAGTAAAGTACAAAGTTCGTATCGGATGGACGAAATTAGTTGAAAAAGACAGTTTTTGCATGGTAACACATTCCTGGTAGAACTACACAGTAAAGTACAAAGTTAGTATTGGATGGACGAAATTAGTTGAAAAAGACAGTTTTTGCATGGTAACACATTCCTGGTAGAACTACATAGCAAAGTACAAAGTTAGTATCGGATGGACGAAATTAGTTGAAATAGACAGTTTTTGCATGGTAACACATTCCTGGTAGAACTACATAGCAAAGTACAAAGTTCGTATTGGATGGACGAAATAAGTTGAAATAGACAGTTTTTGCATTGTAACACATTCCTGGTAGAACTACACAGTAAAGTACAAAGTTAGTATCGGATGGACGAAATTAGTTGAAATAGACAGTTTTTGCATGGTAACACATTCCTGGTAGAACTACATAGCAAAGTACAAAGTTTGTATCGGATGGACGAAATTAGTTGAAATAGAAAGTTTTTGCATGGTAACACATTCCTGGTAGAACTACACAGTAAAGTACAAAGTTAGTATCGGATGGACGAAATTAGTTGAAATAGACAGTTTGTGCATGGTAACACATTCCTGGTAGAACTACATAGCAAAGTACAAAGTTCGTATCGGATGGACGAAATTAGTTGAAATAGACAGTTTGTGCATGGTAACACATTCCTGGTAGAAGTACATAGCAAAGTACAAAGTTAGTATCGGATGGACGAAATTAGTTGAAATAGACAGTTTTTGCATGGTAACACATTCCTGGTAGAACTACATAGCAAAGTACAAAGTTTGTATCGGATGGACGAAATTAGTTGAAATAGAAAGTTTTTGCATGGTAACACATTCCTGGTAGAACTACACAGTAAAGTACAAAGTTAGTATCGGATGGACGAAATAAGTTGAAATAGACAGTTTTTGCATGGTAACACATTCCTGGTAGAACTACACAGTAAAGTACAAAGTTAGTATCGGATGGACGAAATAAGTTGAAATAGACAGTTTTTGCATGGTAACACATTCCTGGTAGAACTACACAGTAAAGTACAAAGTTAGTATCGGATGGACGAAATTAGTTGAAAAAGACAGTTTTTGCATGGTAACACATTCCTGGTAGAACTACATAGCAAAGTACAAAGTTAGTATCGGATGGACGAAATTAGTTGAAATAGACAGTTTTTGCATGGTAACACATTCCTGGTAGAACTACATAGCAAAGTACAAAGTTCGTATTGGATGGACGAAATAAGTTGAAATAGACAGTTTTTGCATTGTAACACATTCCTGGTAGAACTACACAGTAAAGTACAAAGTTAGTATCGGATGGACGAAATTAGTTGAAATAGACAGTTTTTGCATGGTAACACATTCCTGGTAGAACTACATAGCAAAGTACAAAGTTCGTATCGGATGGACGAAATTAGTTGAAATAGACAGTTTGTGCATGGTAACACATTCCTGGTAGAACTACATAGCAAAGTACAAAGTTCGTATCGGATGGACGAAATTAGTTGAAATAGACAGTTTGTGCATGGTAACACATTCCTGGTAGAACTACATAGCAAAGTACAAAGTTAGTATCGGATGGACGAAATTAGTTGAAATAGACAGTTTTTGCATGGTAACACATTCCTGGTAGAACTACATAGCAAAGTACAAAGTTTGTATCGGATGGACGAAATTAGTTGAAATAGAAAGTTTTTGCATGGTAACACATTCCTGGTAGAACTACACAGTAAAGTACAAAGTTAGTATCGGATGGACGAAATAAGTTGAAATAGACAGTTTTTGCATGGTAACACATTCCTGGTAGAACTACACAGTAAAGTACAAAGTTAGTATCGGATGGACGAAATTAGTTGAAATAGACAGTTTTTGCATGGTAACACATTCCTGGTAGAACTACACAGTAAAGTACAAAGTTAGTATTGGATGGACGAAATTAGTTGAAAAAGACAGTTTTTGCATGGTAACACATTCCTGGTAGAACTACACAGTAAAGTACAAAGTTAGTATCGGAAGGACGAAATTAGTTGAAATAGACAGTTTTTGCATGGTAACACATTCCTGGTAGAACTACATAGCAAAGTACAAAGTTAGTATCGGATGGACGAAATTAGTTGAAATAGACAGTTTTTGCATGGTAACACATTCCTGGTAGAACTACACAGTAAAGTACAAAGTTAGTATTGGATGGACGAAATTAGTTGAAAAAGACAGTTTTTGCATGGTAACACATTCCTGGTAGAACTACATAGCAAAGTACAAAGTTCGTATTGGATGGACGAAATAAGTTGAAATAGACAGTTTTTGCATTGTAACACATTCCTGGTAGAACTACACAGTAAAGTACAAAGTTAGTATCGGATGGACGAAATTAGTTGAAATAGACAGTTTTTGCATTGTAACACATTCCTGGTAGAACTACATAGCAAAGTACAAAGTTTGTATCGGATGGACGAAATTAGTTGAAATAGAAAGTTTTTGCATGGTAACACATTCCTGGTAGAACTACACAGTAAAGTACAAAGTTAGTATCGGATGGACGAAATTAGTTGAAATAGACAGTTTTTGCATTGTAACACATTCCTGGTAGAACTACACAGTAAAGTACAAAGTTCGTATCGGATGGACGAAATTAGTTGAAATAGACAGTTTTTGCATGGTAACACATTCCTGGTAGAACTACACAGTAAAGTACAAAGTTAGTATCGGATGGACGAAATTAGTTGAAATAGACAGTTTTTGCATGGTAACACATTCCTGGTAGAACTACACAGTAAAGTACAAAGTTCGTATCGGATGGACGAAATTAGTTGAAATAGACAGTTTTTGCATGGTAACACATTCCTGGTAGAACTACATAGCAAAGTACAAAGTTCGTATCGGATGGACGAAATTAGTTGAAATAGACAGTTTGTGCATGGTAACACATTCCTGGTAGAACTACACAGTAAAGTACAAAGTTAGTATCGGATGGACGAAATTAGTTGAAATAGACAGTTTTTGCATGGTAACACATTCCTGGTAGAACTACACAGTAAAGTACAAAGTTCGTATCGGATGGACGAAATTAGTTGAAATAGACAGTTTTTGCATGGTAACACATTCCTGGTAGAACTACATAGCAAAGTACAAAGTTCGTATCGGATGGACGAAATTAGTTGAAATAGACAGTTTTTGCATGGTAACACATTCCTGGTAGAACTACACAGTAAAGTACAAAGTTAGTATCGGATGGACGAAATTAGTTGAAATAGACAGTTTTTGCATGGTAACACATTCCTGGTAGAACTACACAGTAAAGTACAAAGTTCGTATCGGATGGACGAAATTAGTTGAAATAGACAGTTTTTGCATGGTAACACATTCCTGGTAGAACTACATAGCAAAGTACAAAGTTCGTATCGGATGGACGAAATTAGTTGAAATAGACAGTTTGTGCATGGTAACACATTCCTGGTAGAACTACACAGTAAAGTACAAAGTTAGTATCGGAAGGACGAAATTAGTTGAAATAGACAGTTTTTGCATGGTAACACATTCCTGGTAGAACTACACAGTAAAGTACAAAGTTAGTATCGGAAGGACGAAATTAGTTGAAATAGACAGTTTTTGCATGGTAACACATTCCTGGTAGAACTACACAGTAAAGTACAAAGTTCGTATTGGATGGACGAAATTAGTTGAAAAAGACAGTTTTTGCATGGTAACTCACTCCTGGTAGAACTACATAGCAAAGTACAAAGTTCGTATCGGATGGACGAAATTAGTTGAAATAGACAGTTTTTGCATTGTAACACATTCCTGGTAGATCTACATAGCAAAGTACAAAGTTAGTATCGGATAGACGAAATTAGTTGAAATAGACAGTTTTTGCATGGTAACACATTCCTGGTAGAACTACATAGCAAAGTACAAAGTTAGTATCGGATGGACGAAATTAGTTGAAATAGACAGTTTTTGCATGGTAACACATTCCTGGTAGAACTACACAGTAAAGTACAAAGTTAGTATCGGATGGACGAAATTAGTTGAAATAGACAGTTTTTGCATGGTAACACATTCCTGGTAGAACTACACAGTAAAGTACAAAGTTAGTATTGGATGGACGAAATTAGTTGAAAAAGACAGTTTTTGCATGGTAACACATTCCTGGTAGAACTACATAGCAAAGTACAAAGTTAGTATCGGATGGACGAAATTAGTTGAAATAGACAGTTTTTGCATGGTAACACATTCCTGGTAGAACTACATAGCAAAGTACAAAGTTCGTATTGGATGGACGAAATAAGTTGAAATAGACAGTTTTTGCATTGTAACACATTCCTGGTAGAACTACACAGTAAAGTACAAAGTTCGTATCGGATGGACGAAATTAGTTGAAAAAGACAGTTTTTGCATGGTAACACATTCCTGGTAGAACTACATAGCAAAGTACAAAGTTAGTATCGGATGGACGAAATTAGTTGAAATAGACAGTTTTTGCATGGTAACACATTCCTGGTAGAACTACATAGCAAAGTACAAAGTTCGTATTGGATGGACGAAATAAGTTGAAATAGACAGTTTTTGCATTGTAACACATTCCTGGTAGAACTACACAGTAAAGTACAAAGTTAGTATCGGATGGACGAAATTAGTTGAAAAAGACAGTTTTTGCATGGTAACACATTCCTGGTAGAACTACATAGCAAAGTACAAAGTTCGTATTGGATGGACGAAATAAGTTGAAATAGACAGTTTTTGCATTGTAACACATTCCTGGTAGAACTACACAGTAAAGTACAAAGTTAGTATCGGATGGACGAAATTAGTTGAAATAGAAAGTTTTTGCATGGTAACACATTCCTGGTAGAACTACACAGTAAAGTACAAAGTTCGTATCGGATGGACGAAATTAGTTGAAAAAGACAGTTTTTGCATGGTAACACATTCCTGGTAGAACTACATAGCAAAGTACAAAGTTAGTATCGGATGGACGAAATTAGTTGAAATAGACAGTTTTTGCATGGTAACACATTCCTGGTAGAACTACATAGCAAAGTACAAAGTTAGTATTGGATGGACGAAATTAGTTGAAAAAGACAGTTTTTGCATGGTAACACATTCCTGGTAGAACTACATAGCAAAGTACAAAGTTAGTATCGGATGGACGAAATTAGTTGAAATAGACAGTTTTTGCATGGTAACACATTCCTGGTAGAACTACATAGCAAAGTACAAAGTTCGTATTGGATGGACGAAATAAGTTGAAATAGACAGTTTTTGCATTGTAACACATTCCTGGTAGAACTACACAGTAAAGTACAAAGTTAGTATCGGATGGACGAAATTAGTTGAAAAAGACAGTTTTTGCATGGTAACACATTCCTGGTAGAACTACATAGCAAAGTACAAAGTTAGTATCGGATGGACGAAATTAGTTGAAATAGACAGTTTTTGCATGGTAACACATTCCTGGTAGAACTACATAGCAAAGTACAAAGTTCGTATTGGATGGACGAAATAAGTTGAAATAGACAGTTTTTGCATTGTAACACATTCCTGGTAGAACTACACAGTAAAGTACAAAGTTAGTATCGGATGGACGAAATTAGTTGAAAAAGACAGTTTTTGCATGGTAACACATTCCTGGTAGAACTACACAGTAAAGTACAAAGTTAGTATTGGATGGACGAAATTAGTTGAAAAAGACAGTTTTTGCATGGTAACACATTCCTGGTAGAACTACACAGTAAAGTACAAAGTTAGTATTGGATGGACGAAATTAGTTGAAAAAGACAGTTTTTGCATGGTAACACATTCCTGGTAGAACTACATAGCAAAGTACAAAGTTTGTATTGGATGGACGAAATTAGTTGAAAAAGACAGTTTTTGCATGGTAACTCACTCCTGGTAGAACTACATAGCAAAGTACAAAGTTCGTATCGGATGGACGAAATTAGTTGAAATAGACAGTTTTTGCATTGTAACACATTCCTGGTAGAACTACATAGCAAAGTACAAAGTTAGTATCGGATGGACGAAATTAGTTGAAATAGACAGTTTTTGCATGGTAACACATTCCTGGTAGAACTACATAGCAAAGTACAAAGTTTGTATCGGATGGACGAAATTAGTTGAAATAGACAGTTTTTGCATGGTAACACATTCCTGGTAGAACTACACAGTAAAGTACAAAGTTCGTATTGGATGGACGAAATTAGTTGAAAAAGACAGTTTTTGCATGGTAACTCACTCCTGGTAGAACTACATAGCAAAGTACAAAGTTCGTATCGGATGGACGAAATTAGTTGAAATAGACAGTTTTTGCATTGTAACACATTCCTGGTAGAACTACATAGCAAAGTACAAAGTTAGTATCGGATGGACGAAATTAGTTGAAATAGACAGTTTTTGCATGGTAACACATTCCTGGTAGAACTACATAGCAAAGTACAAAGTTCGTATTGGATGGACGAAATAAGTTGAAATAGACAGTTTTTGCATTGTAACACATTCCTGGTAGAACTACACAGTAAAGTACAAAGTTAGTATCGGATGGACGAAATTAGTTGAAATAGACAGTTTTTGCATGGTAACACATTCCTGGTAGAACTACACAGTAAAGTACAAAGTTAGTATCGGATGGACGAAATTAGTTGAAATAGACAGTTTTTGCATGGTAACACATTCCTGGTAGAACTACACAGTAAAGTACAAAGTTAGTATTGGATGGACGAAATTAGTTGAAAAAGACAGTTTTTGCATGGTAACACATTCCTGGTAGAACTACATAGCAAAGTACAAAGTTTGTATCGGATGGACGAAATTAGTTGAAATAGACAGTTTTTGCATGGTAACACATTCCTGGTAGAACTACACAGTAAAGTACAAAGTTAGTATTGGATGGACGAAATTAGTTGAAAAAGACAGTTTTTGCATGGTAACACATTCCTGGTAGAACTACATAGCAAAGTACAAAGTTAGTATCGGATGGACGAAATTAGTTGAAATAGACAGTTTTTGCATGGTAACACATTCCTGGTAGAACTACATAGCAAAGTACAAAGTTCGTATTGGATGGACGAAATAAGTTGAAATAGACAGTTTTTGCATTGTAACACATTCCTGGTAGAACTACACAGTAAAGTACAAAGTTAGTATCGGATGGACGAAATTAGTTGAAATAGACAGTTTTTGCATTGTAACACATTCCTGGTAGAACTACATAGCAAAGTACAAAGTTTGTATCGGATGGACGAAATTAGTTGAAATAGAAAGTTTTTGCATGGTAACACATTCCTGGTAGAACTACACAGTAAAGTACAAAGTTAGTATTGGATGGACGAAATTAGTTGAAAAAGACAGTTTTTGCATGGTAACACATTCCTGGTAGAACTACATAGCAAAGTACAAAGTTTGTATCGGATGGACGAAATTAGTTGAAATAGAAAGTTTTTGCATGGTAACACATTCCTGGTAGAACTACACAGTAAAGTACAAAGTTAGTATCGGATGGACGAAATTAGTTGAAATAGACAGTTTTTGCATGGTAACACATTCCTGGTAGAACTACACAGTAAAGTACAAAGTTAGTATCGGATGGACGAAATTAGTTGAAATAGACAGTTTTTGCATGGTAACACATTCCTGGTAGAACTACACAGTAAAGTACAAAGTTAGTATCGGATGGACGAAATTAGTTGAAATAGACAGTTTTTGCATGGTAACACATTCCTGGTAGAACTACATAGCAAAGTACAAAGTTCGTATTGGATGGACGAAATAAGTTGAAATAGACAGTTTTTGCATTGTAACACATTCCTGGTAGAACTACACAGTAAAGTACAAAGTTAGTATCGGATGGACGAAATTAGTTGAAATAGACAGTTTTTGCATGGTAACACATTCCTGGTAGAACTACACAGTAAAGTACAAAGTTAGTATCGGATGGACGAAATTAGTTGAAATAGACAGTTTTTGCATGGTAACACATTCCTGGTAGAACTACACAGTAAAGTACAAAGTTAGTATTGGATGGACGAAATTAGTTGAAAAAGACAGTTTTTGCATGGTAACACATTCCTGGTAGAACTACATAGCAAAGTACAAAGTTTGTATCGGATGGACGAAATTAGTTGAAATAGAAAGTTTTTGCATGGTAACACATTCCTGGTAGAACTACACAGTAAAGTACAAAGTTCGTATCGGATGGACGAAATTAGTTGAAATAGACAGTTTTTGCATGGTAACACATTCCTGGTAGAACTACACAGTAAAGTACAAAGTTAGTATCGGATGGACGAAATTAGTTGAAATAGACAGTTTTTGCATTGTAACACATTCCTGGTAGAACTACACAGTAAAGTACAAAGTTCGTATCGGATGGACGAAATTAGTTGAAATAGACAGTTTTTGCATGGTTACACATTCCTGGTAGAACTACACAGTAAAGTACAAAGTTAGTATTGGATGGACGAAATTAGTTGAAAAAGACAGTTTTTGCATGGTAACACATTCCTGGTAGAACTACACAGTAAAGTACAAAGTTAGTATCGGAAGGACGAAATTAGTTGAAATAGACAGTTTTTGCATGGTAACACATTCCTGGTAGAACTACACAGTAAAGTACAAAGTTCGTATTGGATGGACGAAATTAGTTGAAAAAGACAGTTTTTGCATGGTAACACATTCCTGGTAGAACTACACAGTAAAGTACAAAGTTAGTATCGGAAGGACGAAATTAGTTGAAATAGACAGTTTTTGCATGGTAACACATTCCTGGTAGAACTACATAGCAAAGTACAAAGTTAGTATCGGATGGACGAAATTAGTTGAAATAGACAGTTTTTGCATGGTAACACATTCCTGGTAGAACTACACAGTAAAGTACAAAGTTAGTATCGGATGGACGAAATTAGTTGAAATAGACAGTTTTTGCATTGTAACACATTCCTGGTAGAACTACACAGTAAAGTACAAAGTTCGTATCGGATGGACGAAATTAGTTGAAAAAGACAGTTTTTGCATGGTAACACATTCCTGGTAGAACTACACAGTAAAGTACAAAGTTAGTATTGGATGGACGAAATTAGTTGAAAAAGACAGTTTTTGCATGGTAACACATTCCTGGTAGAACTACACAGTAAAGTACAAAGTTAGTATCGGAAGGACGAAATTAGTTGAAATAGACAGTTTTTGCATGGTAACACATTCCTGGTAGAACTACATAGCAAAGTACAAAGTTAGTATCGGATGGACGAAATTAGTTGAAATAGACAGTTTTTGCATGGTAACACATTCCTGGTAGAACTACACAGTAAAGTACAAAGTTAGTATCGGATGGACGAAATTAGTTGAAATAGACAGTTTTTGCATTGTAACACATTCCTGGTAGAACTACACAGTAAAGTACAAAGTTCGTATCGGATGGACGAAATTAGTTGAAAAAGACAGTTTTTGCATGGTAACACATTCCTGGTAGAACTACACAGTAAAGTACAAAGTTAGTATCGGAAGGACGAAATTAGTTGAAATAGACAGTTTTTGCATGGTAACACATTCCTGGTAGAACTACATAGCAAAGTACAAAGTTAGTATCGGATGGACGAAATTAGTTGAAATAGACAGTTTTTGCATGGTAACACATTCCTGGTAGAACTACACAGTAAAGTACAAAGTTAGTATCGGATGGACGAAATTAGTTGAAATAGACAGTTTTTGCATTGTAACACATTCCTGGTAGAACTACACAGTAAAGTACAAAGTTCGTATCGGATGGACGAAATTAGTTGAAATAGACAGTTTTTGCATGGTAACACATTCCTGGTAGAACTACACAGTAAAGTACAAAGTTAGTATTGGATGGACGAAATTAGTTGAAATAGACAGTTTTTGCATGGTAACACATTCCTGGTAGAACTACACAGTAAAGTACAAAGTTAGTATCGGAAGGACGAAATTGGTTGCAATAGACAGTTTTTGCATTGTAACACATTCCTGGTAGAACTACATAGCAAAGTACAAAGTTTGTATCGGATGGACGAAATTAGTTGAAAAAGACAGTTTTTGCATGGAAACACATTCCTGGTAGAACTACATAGCAAAGTACAAAGTTCGTATCGGATGGACGAAATTAGTTGAAATAGACAGTTTTTGCAAGGTAACACATTCCTGGTAGAACTACACAGTAAAGTACAAAGTTAGTATCGGAAGGACGAAATTAGTTGAAATAGACAGTTTTTGCATGGTAACACATTCCTGGTAGAACTACATAGCAAAGTACAAAGTTTGTATCGGATGGACGAAATTAGTTGAAATAGACAGTTTTTGCATGGAAACACATTCCTGGTAGAACTACATAGCAAAGTACAAAGTTCGTATTGGATGGACGAAATTAGTTGAAATAGACAGTTTTTGCAAGGTAACACATTCCTGGTAGAACTACACAGTAAAGTACAAAGTTAGTATCGGAAGGACGAAATTAGTTGAAATAGACAGTTTTTGCATGGTAACACATTCCTGGTAGAACTACATAGCAAAGTACAAAGTTTGTATCGGATGGACGAAATTAGTTGAAATAGACAGTTTTTGCATGGAAACACATTCCTGGTAGAACTACACAGTAAAGTACAAAGTTCGTATCGGAAGGACGAAATTAGTTGAAATAGACAGTTTTTGCATGGTAACACATTCGTAGAACTACATAGCAAAGTACAAAGTTAGTATCGGATGGACGAAATTAGTTGAAATAGACAGTTTTTGCAAGGTAACACATTCCTGGTAGAACTACACAGTAAAGTACAAAGTTAGTATCGGATGGACGAAATTAGTTGAAAAAGACAGTTTTTGCATTGTAACACATTCCTGGTAGAACTACACAGTAAAGTACAAAGTTAGTATCGGAAGGACGAAATTAGTTGAAATAGACAGTTTTTGCATGGTAACACATTCCTGGTAGAACTACACAGTAAAGTACAAAGTTAGTATTGGATGGACGAAATTAGTTGAAATAGACAGTTTTTGCATGGTAACACATTCCTGGTAGAACTACACAGTAAAGTACAAAGTTAGTATCGGATGGACGAAATTAGTTGAAATAGACAGTTTTTGCATTGTAACACATTCCTGGTAGAACTACACAGTAAAGTACAAAGTTCGTATCGGATGGACGAAATTAGTTGAAATAGACAGTTTTTGCATGGTAACACATTCCTGGTAGAACTACACAGTAAAGTACAAAGTTAGTATCGGATGGACGAAATTAGTTGAAATAGACAGTTTTTGCATGGTAACACATTCCTGGTAGAACTACACAGTAAAGTACAAAGTTCGTATCGGATGGACGAAATTAGTTGAAATAGACAGTTTTTGCATGGTAACACATTCCTGGTAGAACTACACAGTAAAGTACAAAGTTCGTATTGGATGGACGAAATTAGTTGAAAAAGACAGTTTTTGCATGGTAACACACTCCTGGTAGAACTACACAGTAAAGTACAAAGTTAGTATTGGATGGACAAAATTAGTTGAAATAGACAGTTTTTGCATGGTAACACATTCCTGGTAGAACTACACAGTAAAGAACAAAGTTAGTATCGGATGGACGAAATTAGTTGAAATAGACAGTTTTTGCATGGTAACACATTCCTGGTAGAACTACATAGCAAAGTACAAAGTTCGTATCGGATGGACGAAATTAGTTGAAATAGACAGTTTTTGCATGGTAACACATTCCTGGTAGAACTACACAGTAAAGTACAAAGTTCGTATCGGATGGACGAACTTAGTTGAAATAGACAGTTTTTGCATGGTAACACATTCCTGGTAGAACTACATAGCAAAGTACAAAGTTCGTATCGGATGGACGAAATTAGTTGAAATAGACAGTTTTTGCATGGTAACACATTCCTGGTAGAACTACATAGCAAAGTACAAAGTTCGTATCGGATGGACGAAATTAGTTGAAATAGACAGTTTGTGCATGGTAACACATTCCTGGTAGAACGACATAGCAAAGTACAAAGTTCGTATCGGATGGACGAAATTAGTTGAAATAGACAGTTTTTGCATGGTAACACATTCCTGGTAGAACTACACAGTAAAGTACAAAGTTCGTATCGGATGGACGAACTTAGTTGAAATAGACAGTTTTTGCATGGTAACACATTCCTGGTAGAACTACATAGCAAAGTACAAAGTTCGTATCGGATGGACGAAATTAGTTGAAATAGACAGTTTTTGCATGGTAACACATTCCTGGTAGAACTACACAGTAAAGTACAAAGTTCGTATTGGATGGACGAAATTAGTTGAAAAAGACAGTTTTTGCATGGTAACACACTCCTGGTAGAACTACATAGCAAAGTACAAAGTTCGTATCGGATGGACGAAATTAGTTGAAATAGACAGTTTTTGCATGGTAACACATTCCTGGTAGAACTACATAGCAAAGTACAAAGTTAGTATCGGATGGACGAAATTAGTTGAAATAGACAGTTTTTGCAAGGTAACACATTCCTGGTAGAACTACACAGTAAAGTACAAAGTAAGTATCGGATGGACGAAATTAGTTGAAATAGACAGTTTTTGCAAGGTAAAACATTCCTGGTAGAACTACACAGTAAAGTACAAAGTTCGTATTGGATGGACGAAATTAGTTGAAAAAGACAGTTTTTGCATGGTAACACACTCCTGGTAGAACTACATAGCAAAGTACAAAGTTCGTATCGGATGGACGAAATTAGTTGAAATAGACAGTTTTTGCATGGTAACACATTCCTGGTAGAACTACATAGCAAAGTACAAAGTTCGTATCGGATGGACGAAATTAGTTGAAATAGACAGTTTTTGCATGGTAACACATTCCTGGTAGAACTACATAGCAAAGTACAAAGTTCGTATCGGATGGACGAAATTAGTTGAAATAGACAGTTTTTGCAAGGTAACACATTCCTGGTAGAACTACATAGCAAAGTACAAAGTTCGTATCGGATGGACGAAATTAGTTGAAATAGACAGTTTTTGCATGGTAACACATTCCTGGTAGAACTACACAGTAAAGTACAAAGTTCGTATTGGATGGACGAAATTAGTTGAAAAAGACAGTTTTTGCATGGTAACACACTCCTGGTAGAACTACACAGTAAAGTACAAAGTTCGTATTAGATGGACGAAATTAGTTGAAAAAGACAGTTTTTGCATGGTAACACATTCCTGGTAGAACTACACAGTAAAGTACAAAGTTCGTATTGGATGGACGAAATTAGTTGAAATAGACAGTTTTTGCAAGGTAACACATTCCTGGTAGAACTACACAGTAAAGTACAAAAATAGTATCGGAAGGACGAAATTAGTTGAAATAGACAGTTTTTGCATGGTAACACATTCCTGGTAGAACTACATAGCAAAGTACAAAGTTTGTATCGGATGGACGAAATAAGTTGAAATAGACAGTTTTTGCATGGTAACACATTCCTAGTAGAACTACATAGCAAAGTACAAAGTTAGTATCGGATGGACGAAATTAGTTGAAATAGACAGTTTTTGCAAGGTAACACATTCCTGGTAGAACTACACAGTAAAGTACAAAGTTAGTATCGGATGGACGAAATTAGTTGAAAAAGACAGTTTTTGCATTGTAACACATTCCTGGTAGAACTACACAGTAAAGTACAAAGTTAGTATCGGAAGGACGAAATTAGTTGAAATAGACAGTTTTTGCATGGTAACACATTCCTGGTAGAACTACACAGTAAAGTACAAAGTTAGTATTGGATGGACGAAATTAGTTGAAATAGACAGTTTTTGCATGGTAACACATTCCTGGTAGAACTACACAGTAAAGTACAAAGTTAGTATCGGATGGACGAAATTAGTTGAAATAGACAGTTTTTGCATGGTAACACATTCCTGGTAGAACTACATAGCAAAGTACAAAGTTCGTATCGGATGGACGAAATTAGTTGAAATAGACAGTTTTTGCATGGTAACACATTCCTGGTAGAACTACACAGTAAAGTACAAAGTTAGTATCGGATGGACGAAATTAGTTGAAATAGACAGTTTGTGCATGGTAACACATTCCTGGTAGAACTACACAGTAAAGTACAAAGTTCGTATTGGATGGACGAAATTAGTTGAAAAAGACAGTTTTTGCATGGTAACACACTCCTGGTAGAACTACACAGTAAAGTACAAAGTTCGTATTGGATGGACGAAATTAGTTGAAAAAGACAGTTTTTGCATGGTAACACACTCCTGGTAGAACTACACAGTAAAGTACAAAGTTCGTATTAGATGGACGAAATTAGTTGAAAAAGACAGTTTTTGCATGGTAACACATTCCTGGTAGAACTACACAGTAAAGTACAAAAATTAGTATTGGATGGACGAAATTAGTTGAAATAGACAATTTTTGCATGGTAACACATTCCTGGTAGAACTACACAGTAAAGTACAAAGTTAGTATCGGATGGACGAAATTAGTTGAAATAGACAGTTTTTGCATTGTAACACATTCCTGGTAGAACTACATAGCAAAGTACAAAGTTTGTATCGGATGGACGAAATTAGTTGAAATAGACAGTTTTTGCATGGTAACACATTCCTGGTAGAACTACACAGTAAAGTACAAAGTTCGTATTGGATGGACGAAATTAGTTGAAAAAGACAGTTTTTGCATGGTAACACATTCCTGGTAGAACTACACAGTAAAGTACAACGTTCGTATTGGATGGACGAAATAAGTTGAAAAAGACAGTTTTTGCATGGTAACACATTCCTGGTAGAACTACATAGCAAAGTACAAAGTTCGTATTGGATGGACGAAATTAGTTGAAATAGACAGTTTTTGCATTGTAACACATTCCTGGTAGAACTACACAGTAAAGTACAAAGTTAGTATCGGATGGACGAAATTAGTTGAAAGAGACAGTTTGTGCATGGTAACACATTCCTGGTAGAACTACACAGTAAAGTACAAAGTTCGTATTGGATGGACGAAATAAGTTGAAAAAGACAGTTTTTGCATGGTAACACATTCCTGGTAGAACTACATAGCAAAGTACAAAGTTCGTATTGGATGGACGAAATTAGTTGAAATAGACAGTTTTTGCATTGTAACACATTCCTGGTAGAACTACACAGTAAAGTACAAAGTTAGTATCGGAAGGACGAAATTAGTTGAAATAGACAGTTTTTGCATGGTAACACATTCCTGGTAGAACTACACAGTAAAGTACAAAGTTCGTATTGGATGGACGAAATTAGTTGAAATAGACAGTTTTTGCATGGTAACACATTCCTGGTAGAACTACACAGTAAAGTACAAAGTTAGTATCGGATGGACGAAATTAGTTGAAATAGACAGTTTTTGCATGGTAACACATTCCTGGTAGAACTACATAGCAAAGTACAAAGTTCGTATCGGATGGACGAAATTAGTTGAAATAGACAGTTTTTGCATGGTAACACATTCCTGGTAGAACTACACAGTAAAGTACAAAGTTCGTATCGGATGGACGAAATTAGTTGAAATAGACAGTTTTTGCATGGTAACACATTCCTGGTAGAACTACATAGCAAAGTACAAAGTTCGTATCGGATGGACGAAATTAGTTGAAATAGACAGTTTTTGCATGGTAACACACTCCTGGTAGAACTACACAGTAAAGTACAAAGTTCGTATTGGATGGACGAAATTAGTTGAAAAAGACAGTTTTTGCATGGTAACACACTCCTGGTAGAACTACACAGTAAAGTACAAAGTTCGTATTGGATGGACGAAATTAGTTGAAAAAGACAGTTTTTGCATGGTAACACACTCCTGGTAGAACTACACAGTAAAGTACAAAGTTCGTATTAGATGGACGAAATTAGTTGAAAAAGACAGTTTTTGCATGGTAACACATTCCTGGTAGAACTACACAGTAAAGTACAAAGTTCGTATTGGATGGACGAAATTAGTTGAAATAGACAGTTTTTGCAAGGTAACACATTCCTGGTAGAACTACACAGTAAAGTACAAAGTTAGTATCGGAAGGACGAAATTAGTTGAAATAGACAGTTTTTGCATGGTAACACATTCCTGGTAGAACTACATAGCAAAGTACAAAGTTTGTATCGGATGGACGAAATTAGTTGAAATAGACAGTTTTTGCATGGTAACACATTCCTAGTAGAACTACATAGCAAAGTACAAAGTTAGTATCGGATGGACGAAATAAGTTGAAATAGACAGTTTTTGCAAGGTAACACATTCCTGGTAGAACTACACAGTAAAGTACAAAGTTAGTATCGGATGGACGAAATTAGTTGAAATAGACAGTTTTTGCATTGTAACACATTCCTGGTAGAACTACACAGTAAAGTACAAAGTTAGTATCGGAAGGACGAAATTAGTTGAAATAGACAGTTTTTGCATGGTAACACATTCCTGGTAGAACTACACAGTAAAGTACAAAGTTAGTATTGGATGGACGAAATTAGTTGAAATAGACAGTTTTTGCATGGTAACACATTCCTGGTAGAACTACACAGTAAAGTACAAAGTTAGTATCGGATGGACGAAATTAGTTGAAATAGACAGTTTTTGCATGGTAACACATTCCTGGTAGAACTACATAGCAAAGTACAAAGTTCGTATCGGATGGACGAAATTAGTTGAAATAGACAGTTTTTGCATGGTAACACATTCCTGGTAGAACTACACAGTAAAGTACAAAGTTAGTATCGGATGGACGAAATTAGTTGAAATAGACAGTTTGTGCATGGTAACACATTCCTGGTAGAACTACACAGTAAAGTACAAAGTTCGTATTGGATGGACGAAATTAGTTGAAAAAGACAGTTTTTGCATGGTAACACACTCCTGGTAGAACTACACAGTAAAGTACAAAGTTCGTATTGGATGGACGAAATTAGTTGAAAAAGACAGTTTTTGCATGGTAACACACTCCTGGTAGAACTACACAGTAAAGTACAAAGTTCGTATTAGATGGACGAAATTAGTTGAAAAAGACAGTTTTTGCATGGTAACACATTCCTGGTAGAACTACACAGTAAAGTACAAAAATTAGTATTGGATGGACGAAATTAGTTGAAATAGACAATTTTTGCATGGTAACACATTCCTGGTAGAACTACACAGTAAAGTACAAAGTTAGTATCGGATGGACGAAATTAGTTGAAATAGACAGTTTTTGCATTGTAACACATTCCTGGTAGAACTACATAGCAAAGTACAAAGTTTGTATCGGATGGACGAAATTAGTTGAAATAGACAGTTTTTGCATGGTAACACATTCCTGGTAGAACTACACAGTAAAGTACAAAGTTCGTATTGGATGGACGAAATTAGTTGAAAAAGACAGTTTTTGCATGGTAACACATTCCTGGTAGAACTACACAGTAAAGTACAACGTTCGTATTGGATGGACGAAATAAGTTGAAAAAGACAGTTTTTGCATGGTAACACATTCCTGGTAGAACTACATAGCAAAGTACAAAGTTCGTATTGGATGGACGAAATTAGTTGAAATAGACAGTTTTTGCATTGTAACACATTCCTGGTAGAACTACACAGTAAAGTACAAAGTTAGTATCGGATGGACGAAATTAGTTGAAAGAGACAGTTTGTGCATGGTAACACATTCCTGGTAGAACTACACAGTAAAGTACAAAGTTCGTATTGGATGGACGAAATAAGTTGAAAAAGACAGTTTTTGCATGGTAACACATTCCTGGTAGAACTACATAGCAAAGTACAAAGTTCGTATTGGATGGACGAAATTAGTTGAAATAGACAGTTTTTGCATTGTAACACATTCCTGGTAGAACTACACAGTAAAGTACAAAGTTAGTATCGGATGGACGAAATTAGTTGAAATAGACAGTTTTTGCATTGTAACACATTCCTGGTAGAACTACATAGCAAAGTACAAAGTTCGTATCGGATGGACGAAATTAGTTGAAATAGACAGTTTTTGCATGGTAACACATTCCTGGTAGAACTACATAGCAAAGTACAAAGTTCGTATCGGATGGACGAAATTAGTTGAAATAGACAGTTTGTGCATGGTAACACATTCCTGGTAGAACTACATAGCAAAGTACAAAGTTCGTATCGGATGGACGAAATTAGTTGAAATAGACAGTTTGTGCATGGTAACACATTCCTGGTAGAACGACATAGCAAAGTACAAAGTTCGTATCGGATGGACGAAATTAGTTGAAATAGACAGTTTTTGCATGGTAACTCATTCCTGGTAGAACTACATAGCAAAGTACAAAGTTCGTATCGGATGGACGAAATTAGTTGAAATAGACAGTTTTTGCATGGTAACACATTCCTGGTAGAACTACATAGCAAAGTACAAAGTTCGTATCAGATGGACGAAATTAGTTGAAATAGACAGTTTTTGCATGGTAACACATTCCTGGTAGAACTACATAGCAAAGTACAAAAATCGTATCGGATGGACGAAATTAGTTGAAATAGACAGTTTTTGCATGGTAACACATTCCTGGTAGAACTACATAGCAAAGTACAAAGTTAGTATCGGATGGACGAAATTAGTTGAAATAGACAGTTTTTGCAAGGTAACACATTCCTGGTAGAACTACACAGTAAAGTACAAAGTTCGTATTGGATGGACGAAATTAGTTGAAAAAGACAGTTTTTGCATGGTAACACACTCCTGGGAGAACTACATAGCAAAGTACAAAGTTCGTATCGGATGGACAAAATTAGTTGAAAAAGACAGTTTTTGCATGGTAACACATTCCTGGTAGAACTACACAGTAAAGTACAAAGTTAGTATCGGATGGACGAAATTAGTTGAAATAGACAGTTTTTGCAAGGTAACACATTCCTGGTAGAACTACACAGTAAAGTACAAAGTAAGTATCGGATGGACGAAATTAGTTGAAATAGACAGTTTTTGCAAGGTAACACATTCCTGGTAGAACTACACAGTAAAGTACAAAGTTCGTATTGGATGGACGAAATTAGTTGAAAAAGACAGTTTTTGCATGGAAACACACTCCTGGTAGAACTACATAGCAAAGTACAAAGTTCGTATCGGATGGACGAAATTAGTTGAAATAGACAGTTTTTGCATGGTAACACATTCCTGGTAGAACTACATAGCAAAGTACCAAGTTCGTATCGGATGGACGAAATTAGTTGAAATAGACAGTTTTTGCATGGTAACACACTCCTGGTAGAACTACATAGCAAAGTACAAAGTTCGTATCGGATGGACGAAATTAGTTGAAATAGACAGTTTTTGCATGGTAACACATTCCTGGTAGAACTACATAGCAAAGTACAAAGTTCGTATCGGATGGACGAAATTAGTTGAAATAGACAGTTTTTGCATGGTAACACATTCCTGGTAGAACTACATAGCAAAGTACAAAGTTCGTATCGGATGGACGAAATTAGTTGAAATAGACAGTTTTTGAATGGTAACACATTCCTGGTAGAACTACATAGCAAAGTACAAAGTTCGTATCGGATGGACGAAATTAGTTGAAATAGACAGTTTTTGCATGGTAACACATTCCTGGTAGAACTACATAGCAAAGTACAAAGTTCGTATCGGATGGACGAAATTAGTTGAAATAGACAGTTTTTGCATGGTAACACATTCCTGGTAGAACTACATAGCAAAGTACAAAGTTCGTATCGGATGGACGAAATTAGTTGAAATAGACAGTTTTTGCATGGTAACACATTCCTGGTAGAACTACATAGCAAAGTACAAAGTTCGTATCGGATGGACGAAATTAGTTGAAATAGACAGTTTTTGCATGGTAACTCATTCCTGGTAGAACTACATAGCAAAGTACAAAGTTCGTACCGGATGGACGAAATTAGTTGAAATAGACAGTTTTTGCATGGTAACTCATTCCTGGTAGAACTACATAGCAAAGTACAAAGTTCGTATCGGATGGACAAAATTAGTTGAAATAGACAGTTTTTGCATGGTAACACATTCCTGGTAGAACTACATAGCAAAGTACAAAGTTCGTATCGGATGGACGAAATTAGTTGAAATAGACAGTTTTTGCATGGTAACACATTCCTGGTAGAACTACATAGCAAAGTACCAAGTTCGTGTCGGATGGACGAAATAAGTTGAAATAGACAGTTTTTGCATGGTAACACACTCCTGGTAGAACTACATAGCAAAGTACAAAGTTCGTATCGGATGGACGAAATTAGTTGAAATAGACAGTTTTTGCATGGTAACACACTCCTGGTAGAACTACATAGCAAAGTACAAAATTCGTATCGGATGGACGAAATTAGTTGAATTAGACAGTTTTTGCATGGTAACACATTCCTGGTAGAACTACATAGCAAAGTACAAAGTTCGTATCGGATGGACGAAATTAGTTGAAATAGACAGTTTTTGCATGGTAACACATTCCTGGTAGAACTACATAGCAAAGTACAAAGTTCGTATCGGATGGACGAAATTAGTTGAAATAGACAGTTTTTGCATGGTAACACATTCCTGGTAGAACTACATAGCAAAGTACAAAGTTCGTATCGGATGGACGAAATTAGTTGAAATAGACAGTTTTTGCATGGTAACACACTCCTGGTAGAACTACATAGCAAAGTACAAAGTTCGTATCGGATGGACGAAATAAGTTGAAATAGACAGTTTTTGCATGGTAACACACTCCTGGTAGAACTACATAGCAAAGTACCAAGTTCGTATCGGATGGACGAAATTAGTTGAAATAGACAGTTTTTGCATGGTAACACATTCCTGGTAGAACTACATAGCAAAGTACCAAGTTCGTATCGGATGGACGAAATTAGTTGAAATAGACAGTTTTTGCATGGTAACACATTCCTGGTAGAACTACATAGCAAAGTACAAAGTTCGTATCGGATGGACGAATTAAGTTGAAATAGACAGTTTTTGCATGGTAACACATTCCTGGTAGAACTACATAGCAAAGTACAAAGTTCGTATCGGATGGACGAAATAAGTTGAAATAGACAGTTTTTGCATGGTAACACATTCCTGGTAGAACTACATAGCAAAGTACAAAGTTCGTATCGGATGGACGAAATTAGTTGGAATAGACAGTTTTTGCATGGTAACACATTCCTGGTAGAACTACATAGCAAAGTACCAAGTTCGTATCGGATGGACGAAATTAGTTGAAATAGACACTTTTTGCATGGTAACACACTCCTGGTAGAACTACATAGCAAAGTACCAAGTTCGTATCGGATGGACGAAATTAGTTGAAATAGACAGTTTTTGCATGGTAACACACTCCTGGTAGAACTACATAGCAAAGTACAAAGTTCGTATCGGATGGACGAAATAAGTTGAAATAGACAGTTTTTGCATGGTAACACACTCCTGGTAGAACTACATAGCAAAATACAAAGTTCGTATCGGATGGACGAAATTAGTTGAAATAGACAGTTTTTGCATGGTAACACATTCCTGGTAGAACTACATAGCAAAGTACAAAGTTCGTATCGGATGGACGAAATTAGTTGAAATAGACAGTTTTTGCATGGTAACACACTCCTGGTAGAACTACATAGCAAAGTACAAAGTTCGTATCGGATGGACGATATAAGTTGAAATAGACAGTTTTTGCATGGTAACACACTCCTGGTAGAACTACATAGCAAAGTACAAAGTTCGTATCGGATGGACGAAATTAGTTGAAATAGACAGTTTTTGCATGGTAACACATTCCTGGTAGAACTACATAGCAAAGTACCAAGTTTGTATCGGATGGACGAAATTAGTTGAAATAGACAGTTTTTGCATGGTAACACACTCCTGGTAGAACTACATAGCAAAGTACCAAGTTCGTATCGGATGGACGAAATTAGTTGAAATAGACAATTTTTGCATGGTAACACATTCCTGGTAGAACTACATAGCAAAGAACAAAGTTCGTATCGGATGGACGAAATTAGTTGAAATAGACAGTTTTTGCATGGTAACACATTCCTGTTAGAACTACATAGCAAAGTACAAAGTTCGTATCGGATGGACGAAATTAGTTGAAATAGACAGTTTTTGCATGGTAACACATTAATGGTAGAACTACATAGCAAAGTACAAAGTTCGTATCGGATGGACGAAATTAGTTGAAATAGACAGTTTTTGAATGGTAACACATTCCTGGTAGAACTACATAGCAAAGTACAAAGTTCGTATCGGATGGACGAAATTAGTTGAAATAGACAGTTTTTGCATGGTAACACATTCCTGGTAGAACTACATAGCAAAGTACCAAGTTCGTATCGGATGGACGAAATTAGTTTAAATAGACAGTTTTTGCATGGTAACACATTCCTGGTAGAACTACATAGCAAAGTACAAAGTTCGTATCGGATGGACGAAATTAGTTGAAATAGACAGTTTTTGCATGGTAACACACTCCTGGTAGAACTACATAGCAAAGTACCAAGTTCGTATCGGATGGACGAAATTAGTTGAAATAGACAGTTTTTGCATGGTAACACATTCCTGGTAGAACTACATAGCAAAGTACAAAGTTCGTATCGGATGGACGAAATTAGTTGAAATAGACAGTTTTTGCATGGTAACACATTCCTGGTAGAACTACATAGCAAAGTACCAAGTTCGTATCGGATGGACGAAATAAGTTGAAATAGACAGTTTTTGCATGGTAACACACTCCTGGTAGAACTACATAGCAAAGTACAAAGTTCGTACCGGATGGACGAAATTAGTTGCAATAGACAGTTTTTGCATGGTAACACATTCCTGGTAGAACTACATAGCAAAGTACAAAGTTCGTATCGGATGGACGAAATTAGTTTAAATAGACAGTTTTTGCATGGTAACACATTCCTGGTAGAACTACATAGCAAAGTACAAAGTTCGTATCGGATGGACGAAATTAGTTGAAATAGACAGTTTTTGCATGGTAACACATTCCTGGTAGAACTACATAGCAAAGTACCAAGTTCGTATCGGATGGACGAAATAAGTTGAAATAGACAGTTTTTGCATGGTAACACACTCCTGGTAGAACTACATAGCAAAGTACAAAGTTCGTATCGGATGGACGAAATTAGTTGAAATAGACAGTTTTTGAATGGTAACACATTCCTGGTAGAACTACATAGCAAAGTACAAAGTTCGTATCGGATGGACGAAATTAGTTGAAATAGACACTTTTTGCATGGTAACACATTCCTGGTAGAACTACATAGCAAAGTACAAAGTTCGTATCGGATGGACGAAATTAGTTGAAATAGACAGTTTTTGCATGGTAACACATTCCTGGTAGAACTACATAGCAAAGTACAAAGTTCGTATCGGATGGACGAAATAAGTTGAAATAGACAGTTTTTGCATGGTAACACACTCCTGGTAGAACTACATAGCAAAGTACAAAGTTCGTATCGGATGGACGAAATAAGTTGAAATAGACAGTTTTTGCATGGTAACACACTCCTGGTAGAACTACATAGCAAAGTACAAAGTTCGTATCGGATGGACGAAATTAGTTGAAATAGACAGTTTTTGCATGGTAACACATTCCTGGTAGAACTACATAGCAAAGTACCAAGTTCGTATCGGATGGACGAAATTAGTTGAAATAGACAGTTTTTGCATGGTAACACACTCCTGGTAGAACTACATAGCAAAGTACAAAGTTCGTATCGGATGGACGAAATTAGTTGAAATAGACAGTTTTTGCATGGTAACACACTCCTGGTAGAACTACATAGCAAAGTACAAAGTTCGAATCGGATGGACGAAATTAGTTGAAATAGACAGTTTTTGCATGGTAACACATTCCTGGTAGAACTACATAGCAAAGTACCAAGTTCGTATCGGATGGACGAAATAAGTTGAAATAGACAGTTTTTGAATGGTAACACACTCCTGGTAGAACTACATAGCAAAGTACAAAGTTCGTATCGGATGGACGAAATTAGTTGAAATAGACAGTTTTTGCATGGTAACACACTCCTGGTAGAACTACATAGCAAAGTACAAAGTTCGTATCGGATGGACGAAATTAGTTGAAATAGACAGTTTTTGCATGGTAACACATTCCTGGTAGAACTACATAGCAAAGTACCAAGTTCGTATCGGATGGACGAAATTAGTTGAAATAGACAGTTTTTGCATGGTAACACACTCCTGGTAGAACTACATAGCAAAGTACAAAGTTCGTATCGGATGGACGAAATTAGTTGAAATAGACAGTTTTTGCATGGTAACACACTCCTGGTAGAACTACATAGCAAAGTACAAAGTTCGAATCGGATGGACGAAATTAGTTGAAATAGACAGTTTTTGCATGGTAACACATTCCTGGTAGAACTACATAGCAAAGTACCAAGTTCGTATCGGATGGACGAAATTAGTTGAAATAGACAGTTTTTGCATGGTAACACACTCCTGGTAGAACTACATAGCAAAGTACAAAGTTCGTATCGGATGGACGAAATTAGTTGAAATAGACAGTTTTTGCATGGTAACACACTCCTGGTAGAACTACATAGCAAAGTACCAAGTTCGTATCGGATGGACGAAATTAGTTGAAATAGACAGTTTTTGCATGGTAACACATTCCTGGTAGAACTACATAGCAAAGTACCAAGTTCGTATCGGATGGACGAAATAAGTTGAATTAGACAGTTTTTGCATGGTAACACATTCCTGGTAGAACTACATAGCAAAGTACAAAGTTCGTATCGGATGGACGAAATTAGTTGAAATAGACAGTTTTTGCATGGTAACACATTCCTGGTAGAACTACATAGCAAAGTACAAAGTTCGTATCGGATGGACGAAATTAGTTGAAATAGACAGTTTTTGCATGGTAACACACTCCTGGTAGAACTACATAGCAAAGTACAAAGTTCGTATCGGATGGACGAAATTAGTTGAAATAGACAGTTTTTGCATGGTAACACATTCCTGGTAGAACTACAAAGCAAAGTACCAAGTTCGTATCGGATGGACGAAATTAGTTGAAATAGACAGTTTTTGCATGGTAACACACTCCTGGTAGAACTACATAGCAAAGTACAAAGTTCGTATCGGATGGACGAAATTAGTTGAAATAGACAGTTTTTGCATGGTAACACACTCCTGGTAGAACTACATAGCAAAGTACCAAGTTCGTATCGGATGGACGAAATTAGTTGAAATAGACAGTTTTTGCATGGTAACACATTCCTGGTAGAACTACATAGCAAAGTACCAAGTTCGTATCGGATGGACGAAATAAGTTGAAATAGACAGTTTTTGCATGGTAACACACTCCTGGTAGAACTACATAGCAAAGTACAAAGTTCGTATCGGATGGACGAAATTAGTTGAAATAGACAGTTTTTGCATGGTAACACATTCCTGGTAGAACTACATAGCAAAGTACAAAGTTCGTATCGGATGGACGAAATTAGTTGAAATAGACAGTTTTTGCATGGTAACACATTCCTGGTAGAACTACATAGCAAAGTACAAAGTTCGTATCGGATGGACGAAATTAGTTGAAATAGACAGTTTTTGAATGGTAACACACTCCTGGTAGAACTACATAGCAAAGTACAAAGTTCGTATCGGATGGACGAAATTAGTTGAAATAGACAGTTTTTGCATGGTAACACATTCCTGGTAGAACTACATAGCAAAGTACAAAGTTCGTATCGGATGGACGAAATTAGTTGAAATAGACAGTTTTTGCATGGTAACACATTCCTGGTAGAACTACATAGCAAAGTACAAAGTTCGTATCGGATGGACGAAATTAGTTGAAATAGACAGTTTTTGAATGGTAACACATTCCTGGTAGAACTACATAGCAAAGTACAAAGTTCGTATCGGATGGACGAAATTAGTTGAAATAGACAGTTTTTGCATGGTAACACATTCCTGGTAGAACTACATAGCAAAGTACAAAGTTCGTATCGGATGGACGAAATTAGTTGAAATAGACAGTTTTTGCATGGTAACTCATTCCTGGTAGAACTACATAGCAAAGTACAAAGTTCGTATCGGATGGACGGAATTAGTTGAAATAGACAGTTTTTGCATGGTAACTCATTCCTGGTAGAACTACATAGCAAAGTACAAAGTTCGTATCGGATGGACAAAATTAGTTGAAATAGACAGTTTTTGCATGGTAACACATTCCTGGTAGAACTACATAGCAAAGTACAAAGTTCGTATCGGATGGACGAAATAAGTTGAAATAGACAGTTTTTGCATGGTAACACACTCCTGGTAGAACTACATAGCAAAGTACAAAGTTCGTATCGGATGGACGAAATAAGTTGAAATAGACAGTTTTTGCATGGTAACACACTCCTGGTAGAACTACATAGCAAAGTACAAAGTTCGTATCGGATGGACGAAATTAGTTGAAATAGACAGTTTTTGAATGGTAACACATTCCTGGTAGAACTACATAGCAAAGTACAAAGTTCGTATCGGATGGACGAAATTAGTTGAAATAGACAGTTTTTGCATGGTAACACATTCCTGGTAGAACTACATAGCAAAGTACAAAGTTCGTATCGGATGGACGAAATTAGTTGAAATAGACAGTTTTTCCATGGTAACACATTCCTGGTAGAACTACATAGCAAAGTACCAAGTTCGTGTCGGATGGACGAAATAAGTTGAAATAGACAGTTTTTGCATGGTAACACACTCCTGGTAGAACTACATAGCAAAGTACAAAGTTCGTATCGGATGGACGAAATTAGTTGAAATAGACAGTTTTTGCATGGTAACACATTCCTGGTAGAACTACATAGCAAAGTACAAAGTTCGTATCGGATGGACGAAATTAGTTGAAATAGACAGTTTTTGCATGGTAACTCATTCCTGGTAGAACTACATAGCAAAGTACAAAGTTCGTATCGGATGGACGAAATTAGTTGAAATAGACAGTTTTTGCATGGTAACTCATTCCTGGTAGAACTACATAGCAAAGTACAAAGTTCGTATCGGATGGACAAAATTAGTTGAAATAGACAGTTTTTGCATGGTAACACACTCCTGGTAGAACTAAATAGCAAAGTACAAAGTTCGTATCGGATGGACGAAATTAGTTGAAATAGACAGTTTTTGCATGGTAACACACTCCTGGTAGAACTACATAGCAAAGTACAAAGTTCGTATCGGATGGACGAAATTAGTTGAAATAGACACTTTTTGCATGGTAACACATTCCTGGTAGAACTACATAGCAAAGTACAAAGTTCGTATCGGATGGACGAAATTAGTTGAAATAGACAGTTTTTGCATGGTAACACATTCCTGGTAGAACTACATAGCAAAGTACCAAGTTCGTGTCGGATGGACGAAATAAGTTGAAATAGACAGTTTTTGCATGGTAACACACTCCTGGTAGAACTACATAGCAAAGTACAAAGTTCGTATCGGATGGACGAAATTAGTTGAAATAGACAGTTTTTGCATGGTAACACACTCCTGGTAGAACTACATAGCAAAGTACAAAGTTCGTATCGGATGGACGAAATTAGTTGAATTAGACAGTTTTTGCATGGTAACACATTCCTGGTAGAACTACATAGCAAAGTACAAAGTTCGTATCGGATGGACGAAATTAGTTGAAATAGACAGTTTTTGCATGGTAACACATTCCTGGTAGAACTACATAGCAAAGTACCAAGTTCGTATCGGATGGACGAAATTAGTTGAAATAGACAGTTTTTGCATGGTAACACATTCCTGGTAGAACTACATAGCAAAGTACAAAGTTCGTATCGGATGGACGAAATTAGTTGAAATAGACAGTTTTTGCATGGTAACACATTCCTGGTAGAACTACATAGCAAAGTACAAAGTTCGTATCGGATGGACGAAATTAGTTGAAATAGACAGTTTTTGCATGGTAACACACTCCTGGTAGAACTACATAGCAAAGTACAAAGTTCGTATCGGATGGACGAAATAAGTTGAAATAGACAGTTTTTGCATGGTAACACACTCCTGGTAGAACTACATAGCAAAGTACAAAGTTCGTATCGGATGGACGAAATTAGTTGAAATAGACAGTTTTTGCATGGTAACACATTCCTGGTAGAACTACATAGCAAAGTACCAAGTTCGTATCGGATGGACGAAATTAGTTGAAATAGACAGTTTTTGCATGGTAACACATTCCTGGTAGAACTACATAGCAAAGTACAAAGTTCGTATCGGATGGACGAATTAAGTTGAAATAGACAGTTTTTGCATGGTAACACATTCCTGGTAGAACTACATAGCAAAGTACAAAGTTCGTATCGGATGGACGAAATAAGTTGAAAAAGACAGTTTTTGCATGGTAACACATTCCTGGTAGAACTACATAGCAAAGTACAAAGTTCGTATCGGATGGACGAAATTAGTTGGAATAGACAGTTTTTGCATGGTAACACATTCCTGGTAGAACTACATAGCAAAGTACCAAGTTCGTATCGGATGGACGAAATTAGTTGAAATAGACACTTTTTGCATGGTAACACACTCCTGGTAGAACTACATAGCAAAGTACCAAGTTCGTATCGGATGGACGAAATTAGTTGAAATAGACAGTTTTTGCATGGTAACACACTCCTGGTAGAACTACATAGCAAAGTACAAAGTTCGTATCGGATGGACGAAATAAGTTGAAATAGACAGTTTTTGCATGGTAACACACTCCTGGTAGAACTACATAGCAAAGTACAAAGTTCGTATCGGATGGACGAAATTAGTTGAAATAGACAGTTTTTGCATGGTAACACACTCCTGGTAGAACTACATAGCAAAGTACAAAGTTCGTATCGGACGATATAAGTTGAAATAGACAGTTTTTGCATGGTAACACACTCCTGGTAGAACTACATAGCAAAGTACCAAGTTCGTATCGGATGGACGAAATTAGTTGAAATAGACAGTTTTTGCATGGAAACACATTCCTGGTAGAACTACATAGCAAAGTACCAAGTTTGTATCGGATGGACGAAATTAGTTGAAATAGACAGTTTTTGCATGGTAACACACTCCTGGTAGAACTACATAGCAAAGTACCAAGTTCGTATCGGATGGACGAAATTAGTTGAAATAGACAGTTTTTGCATGGTAACACATTCCTGTTAGAACTACATAGCAAAGTACAAAGTTCGTATCGGATGGACGAAATTAGTTGAAATAGACAGTTTTTGCATGGTAACACATTAATGGTAGAACTACATAGCAAAGTACAAAGTTCGTATCGGATGGACGAAATTAGTTGAAATAGACAGTTTTTGAATGGTAACACATTCCTGGTAGAACTACATAGCAAAGTACAAAGTTCGTATCGGATGGACGAAATTAGTTGAAATAGACAGTTTTTGCATGGTAACACATTCCTGGTAGAACTACATAGCAAAGTACCAAGTTCGTATCGGATGGACGAAATTAGTTGAAATAGACAGTTTTTGCATGGTAACACATTCCTGGTAGAACTACATAGCAAAGTACAAAGTTCGTATCGGATGGACGAAATTAGTTGAAATAGACAGTTTTTGCATGGTAACACATTCCTGGTAGAACTACATAGCAAAGTACAAAGTTCGTATCGGATGGACGAAATTAGTTGAAATAGACACTTTTTGCATGGTAACACACTCCTGGTAGAACTACATAGCAAAGTACCAAGTTCTTATCGGATGGACGAAATTAGTTGAAATATACAGTTTTTGCATGGTAACACATTCCTGGTAGAACTACATAGCAAAGTACCAAGTTCGTATCGGATGGACGAAATAAGTTTAAATAGACAGTTTTTGCATGGTAACACATTCCTGGTAGAACTACATAGCAAAGTACCAAGTTCGTATCGGATGGACGAAATTAGTTGAAATAGACAGTTTTTGCATGGTAACACATTCCTGGTAGAACTACATAGCAAAGTACAAAGTTCGTATCGGATGGACGAAATTAGTTGAAATAGACAGTTTTTGCATGGTAACACATTCCTGGTAGAACTACATAGCAAAGTACAAAGTTCGTATCGGATGGACGAAATTAGTTGAAATAGACAGTTTTTGCATGAAAACACATTCCTGGTAGAACTACATAGCAAAGTACAAAGTTCGTATCGGATGGACGAAATTAGTTGAAATAGACAGTTTTTGCATGGTAACACATTCCTGGTAGAACTACATAGCAAAGTACAAAGTTCGTATCGGATGGACGAAATTAGTTGAAATAGACAGTTTTTGCATGGTAACACACTCCTGGTAGAACTACATAGCAAAGTACAAAGTTCGTATCGGATGGACGAATTAAGTTGAAATAGACAGTTTTTGCATGGTAACACATTCCTGGTAGAACTACATAGCAAAGTACCAAGTTCGTATCGGATGGACGAAATTAGTTGAAATAGACAGTTTTTGCATGGTAACACATTCCTGGTAGAACTACATAGCAAAGTACAAAGTTCGTATCGGATGGACGAAATTAGTTGAAATAGACAGTTTTTGCATGGTAACACATTCATGGTAGAACTACATAGCAAAGTACAAAGTTCGTATCGGATGGACGAAATTAGTTGAAATAGACAGTTTTTGCATGGTAACACACTCCTGGTAGAACTACATAGCAAAGTACAAAGTTCGTATCGGATGGACGAATTAAGTTGAAATAGACAGTTTTTGCATGGTAACACATTCCTGGTAGAACTACATAGCAAAGTACAAAGTTCGTATCGGATGGACGAAATTAGTTGAAATAGACAGTTTTTGCATGAAAACACATTCCTGGTAGAACTATATAGCAAAGTACAAAGTTCGTATCGGATGGACGAAATAAGTTGAAATAGACAGTTTTTGCATGGTAACACACTCCTGGTAGAACTACATAGCAAAGTACAAAGTTCGTATCGGATGGACGAATTAAGTTGAAATAGACAGTTTTTGCATGGTAACACATTCCTGGTAGAACTACATAGCAAAGTACCAAGTTCGTATCGGATGGACGAAATTAGTTGAAATAGACAGTTTTTGCATGGTAACACACTCCTGGTAGAACTACATAGCAAAGTACAAAGTTCGTATCGGATGGACGAATTAAGTTGAAATAGACAGTTTTTGCATGGTAACACATTCCTGGTAGAACTACATAGCAAAGTACCAAGTTCGTATCGGATGGACGAAATAAGTTGAAATAGACAGTTTTTGCATGGTAACACACTCCTGGTAGAACTACATAGCAAAGTACAAAGTTCGTATCGGATGGACGAATTAAGTTGAAATAGACAGTTTTTGCATGGTAACACACTCCTGGTAGAACTACATAGCAAAGTACAAAGTTCGTATCGGATGGACGAATTAAGTTGAAATAGACAGTTTTTGCATGGTAACACATTCCTGGTAGAACTACATAGCAAAGTACAAAGTTCGTATCGGATGGACGAAATTAGTTGAAATAGACAGTTTTTGCATGAAAACACATTCCTGGTAGAACTACATAGCAAAGTACAAAGTTCGTATCGGATGGACGAAATTTGTTGAAATAGACAGTTTTTGCATGGTAACACATTTCTGGTAGAACTACATAGCAAAGTACAAAGTTCGTATCGGATGGACGAAATTAGTTGAAATAGACAGTTTTTGCATGGTAACACACTCCTGGTAGAACTACATAGCAAAGTACAAAGTTCGTATCGGATGGACGAATTAAGTTGAAATAGACAGTTTTTGCATGGTAACACATTCCTGGTAGAACTACATAGCAAAGTACCAAGTTCGTATCGGATGGACGAAATTAGTTGAAATAGACAGTTTTTGCATGGTAACACATTCCTGGTAGAACTACATAGCAAAGTACAAAGTTCGTATCGGATGGACGAAATTAGTTGAAATAGACACTTTTTGCATGGTAACACATTCCTGGTAGAACTACATAGCAAAGTACAAAGTTCGTATCGGATGGACGAAATTAGTTGAAATAGACAGTTTTTGAATGGTAACACATTCCTGGTAGACCTACATAGCAAAGTACAAAGTTCGTATTGGATGGACGAAATTAGTTGAAATAGACACTTTTTGCATGGTAACACATTCCTGGTAGAACTACATAGCAAAGTACAAAGTTCGTATCGGATGGACGAAATTAGTTGAAATAGACAGTTTTTGAATGGTAACACATTCCTGGTAGAACTACATAGCAAAGTACAAAGTTCGTATCGGATGGACGAAATTAGTTGAAATAGACACTTTTTGCATGGTAACACATTCCTGGTAGAACTACATAGCAAAGTACAAAGTTCGTATCGGATGGACGAAATTAGTTGAAATAGACAGTTTTTGAATGGTAACACATTCCTGGTAGAACTACATAGCAAAGTACAAAGTTCGTATCGGATGGACGAAATTAGTTGAAATAGACACTTTTTGCATGGTAACACATTCCTGGTAGAACTACATAGCAAAGTACAAAGTTCGTATCGGATGGACGAAATTAGTTGAAATAGACAGTTTTTGCATGGTAACACATTCCTGGTAGAACTACATAGCAAAGTACCAAGTTCGTATCGGATGGACGAAATAAGTTGAAATAGACAGTTTTTGCATGGTAACACATTCCTGGTAGAACTACATAGCAAAGTACCAAGTTCGTATCGGATGGACGAAATTAGTTGAAATAGACAGTTTTTGCATGGTAACGCATTCCTGGTAGAACTACATAGCAAAGTACCAAGTTCGTATCGGATGGACGAAATTAGTTGAAATAGACAGTTTTTGCATGGTAACACACTCCTGGTAGAACTACATAGCAAAGTACCAAGTTCGTATCGGATGGACGAAATAAGTTGAAATAGACACTTTTTGCATGGTAACACATTCCTGGTAGAACTACATAGCAAAGTACAAAGTTCGTATCGGATGGACGAAATAAGTTGAAATAGACAGTTTTTGCATGGTAACACACTCCTGGTAGAACTACATAGCAAAGTACAAAGTTCGTATCGGATGGACGAAATAAGTTGAAATAGACAGTTTTTGCATGGTAACACACTCCTGGTAGAACTACATAGCAAAGTACAAAGTTCGTATCGGATGGACGAAATTAGTTGAAATAGACAGTTTTTGAATGGTAACACATTCCTGGTAGAACTACATAGCAAAGTACAAAGTTCGTATCGGATGGACGAAATTAGTTGAAATAGACACTTTTTGCATGGTAACACATTCCTGGTAGAACTACATAGCAAAGTACAAAGTTCGTATCGGATGGACGAAATTAGTTGAAATAGACAGTTTTTGCATGGTAACACATTCCTGGTAAAACTACATAGCAAAGTACAAAGTTCGTTTTGGATGGACGAAATTAGTTGAAATAGACAGTTTTTGCATGGTAACACATTCCTGGTAGAACTACATAGCAAAGTACAAAGTTCGTATCGGATGGACGAAATTAGTTGAAATAGACACTTTTTGCATGGTAACACATTCCTGGTAGAACTACATAGCAAATTACAAAGTTCGTATCGGATGGACGAAATTAGTTGAAATAGACAGTTTTTGAATGGTAACACATTCCTGGTAGAACTACATAGCAAAGTACAAAGTTCGTATCGGATGGACGAAATTAGTTGAAATAGACACTTTTTGCATGGTAACACATTCCTGGTAGAACTACATAGCAAAGTACAAAGTTCGTATCGGATGGACGAAATTAGTTGAAATAGACAGTTTTTGAATGGTAACACATTCCTGGTAGAACTACATAGCAAAGTACAAAGTTCGTATCGGATGGACGAAGTTAGTTGAAATAGACACTTTTTGCATGGTAACACATTCCTGGTAGAACTACATAGCAAAGTACAAAGTTCGTATCGGATGGACGAAATTAGTTGAAATAGACAGTTTTTGAATGGTAACACATTCCTGGTAGAACTACATAGCAAAGTACAAAGTTCGTATCGGATGGACGAAATTAGTTGAAATAGACACTTTTTGCATGGTAACACATTCCTGGTAGAACTACATAGCAAAGTACAAAGTTCGTATCGGATGGACGAAATTAGTTGAAATAGACAGTTTTTGCATGGTAACACATTCCTGGTAGAACTACATAGCAAAGTACCAAGTTCGTATCGGATGGACGAAATAAGTTGAAATAGACAGTTTTTGCATGGTAACACATTCCTGGTAGAACTACATAGCAAAGTACAAAGTTCGTATCGGATGGACGAAATTAGTTGAAATAGACAGTTTTTGCATGGTAACACACTCCTGGTAGAACTACATAGCAAAGTACAAAGTTCGTATCAGATGGACGAAATTAGTTGAAATAGACAGTTTTTGCATGGTAACACACTCCTGGTAGAACTACATAGCAAAGTACAAAGTTCGTATCGGATGGACGAAATAAGTTGAAATAGACAGTTTTTGCATGGTAACACACTCCTGGTAGAACTACATAGCAAAGTACAAAGTTCGTATCGGATGGACGAAATTAGTTGAAATAGACAGTTTTTGCATGGTAACACACTCCTGGTAGAACTACATAGCAAAGTACAAAGTTCGTATCGGATGGACGAAATTAGTTGAAATAGACAGTTTTTGCATGGTAACACACTCCTGGTAGAACTACATAGCAAAGTACAAAGTTCGTATCGGATGGAGAAAAATTAGTTGAAATAGACAGTTTTTGAATGGTAACACATTCCTGGTAGAACTACATAGCAAAGTACAAAGTTCGTATCGGATGGACGAAATTAGTTGAAATAGACACTTTTTGCATGGTAACACATTCCTGGTAGAACTACATAGCAAAGTACAAAGTTCGTATCGGATGGACGAAATTAGTTGAAATAGACAGTTTTTGCATGGTAACACATTCCTGGTAGAACTACATAGCAAAGTACCAAGTTCGTATCGGATGGACGAATTAAGTTGAAATAGACACTTTTTGCATGGTAACACATTCCTGGTAGAACTACATAGCAAAGTACAAAGTTCGTATCGGATGGACGAAATTAGTTGAAATAGACAGTTTTTGCATGGTAACACACTCCTGGTAGAACTACATAGCAAAGTACAAAGTTCGTATCGGATGGACGAATTAAGTTGAAATAGACAGTTTTTGCATGGTAACACATTCCTGGTAGAACTACATAGCAAAGTACAAAGTTCGTATCGGATGGACGAAATTAGTTGAAATAGACAGTTTTTGCATGAAAACACATTCCTGGTAGAACTACATAGCAAAGTACAAAGTTCGTATCGGATGGACGAAATTTGTTGAAATAGACAGTTTTTGCATGGTAACACATTTCTGGTAGAACTACATAGCAAAGTACAAAGTTCGTATCGGATGGACGAAATTAGTTGAAATAGACAGTTTTTGCATGGTAACACACTCCTGGTAGAACTACATAGCAAAGTACAAAGTTCGTATCGGATGGACGAATTAAGTTGAAATAGACAGTTTTTGCATGGTAACACACTCCTGGTAGAACTACATAGCAAAGTACCAAGTTCGTATCGGATGGACGAAATAAGTTGAAATAGACAGTTTTTGCATGGTAACACATTCCTGGTAGAACTACATAGCAAAGTACAAAGTTCGTATCGGATGGACGAAATAAGTTGAAATAGACAGTTTTTGCATGGTAACACACTCCTGGTAGAACTACATAGCAAAGTACAAAGTTCGTATCGGATGGACGAAATAAGTTGAAATAGACAGTTTTTGCATGGTAACACACTCCTGGTAGAACTACATAGCAAAGTACAAAGTTCGTATCGGATGGACGAAATTAGTTGAAATAGACAGTTTTTGAATGGTAACACATTCCTGGTAGAACTACATAGCAAAGTACAAAGTTCGTATCGGATGGACGAAATTAGTTGAAATAGACACTTTTTGCATGGTAACACATTCCTGGTAGAACTACATAGCAAAGTACAAAGTTCGTATCGGATGGACGAAATTAGTTGAAATAGACAGTTTTTGCATGGTAACACATTCCTGGTAGAACTACATAGCAAAGTACCAAGTTCGTATCGGATGGACGAAATAAGTTGAAATAGACAGTTTTTGCATGGTAACACACTCCTGGTAGAACTACATAGCAAAGTACAAAGTTCGTATCGGATGGACGAAATAAGATGAAATAGACAGTTTTTGCATGGTAACACACTCCTGGTAGAACTACATAGCAAAGTACAAAGTTCGTATCGGATGGACGAAATTAGTTGAAATAGACAGTTTTTGCATGGTAACACATTCCTGGTAGAACTACATAGCAAAGTACCAAGTTCGTATCGGATGGACGAAATAAGTTGAAATAGACAGTTTTTGCATGAAAACACATTCCTGGTAGAACTACATAGCAAAGTACAAAGTTCGTATCGGATGGACGAAATTAGTTGAAATAGACAGTTTTTGCATGGTAACACACTCCTGGTAGAACTACATAGCAAAGTACAAAGTTCGTATCGGATGGACGAAATTAGTTGAAATAGACAGTTTTTGCATGGTAACACACTCCTGGTAGAACTACATAGCAAAGTACCAAGTTCGTATCGGATGGACGAAATTAGTTGAAATAGACAGTTTTTGCATGGTAACACACTCCTGGTAGAACTACATAGCAAAGTACAAAGTTCGTATCGGATGGACGAAATTAGTTGAAATAGACAGTTTTTGCATGGTAACACATTCCTGGTAGAACTACAAAGCAAAGTACAAAGTTCGTATCGGATGGACGAAATTAGTTGAAATAGACAGTTTTTGCATGGTAACACATTCCTGGTAGAACTACATAGCAAAGTACCAAGTTCGTATCGGATGGACGAAATTAGTTGAAATAGACAGTTTTTGCATGGTAACACACTCCTGGTAGAACTACATAGCAAAGTACAAAGTTCGTATCGGATGGAGAAAAATTAGTTGAAATAGACAGTTTTTGCATGGTAACACACTCCTGGTAGAACTACATAGCAAAGTACAAAGTTCGTATCGGATGGACGAATTAAGTTGAAATAGACAGTTTTTGCATGGTAACACATTCCTGGTAGAACTACATAGCAAAGTACAAAGTTCGTATCGGATGGACGAAATTAGTTGAAATAGACAGTTTTTGCATGAAAACACATTCCTGGTAGAACTACATAGCAAAGTACAAAGTTCGTATCGGATGGACGAAATTAGTTGAAATAGACAGTTTTTGCATGGTAACACACTCCTGGTAGAACTACATAGCAAAGTACAAAGTTCGTATCGGATGGAGAAAAATTAGTTGAAATAGACAGTTTTTGCATGGTAACACACTCCTGGTAGAACTACATAGCAAAGTACAAAGTTCGTATCGGATGGACGAAATAAGTTGAAATAGACAGTTTTTGCATGGTAACACATTCCTGGTAGAACTACATAGCAAAGTACAAAGTTCGTATCGGATGGACGAAATTAGTTGAAATAGACAGTTTTTGCATGAAAACACATTCCTGGTAGAACTACATAGCAAAGTACCAAGTTCGTATCGGATGGACGAAATTAGTTGAAATAGACAGTTTTTGCATGGTAACACATTCCTGGTAGAACTACATAGCAAAGTACAAAGTTCGTATCGGATGGACGAAATTAGTTGAAATAGACAGTTTTTGCATGGTAACACATTCCTGGTAGAACTACATAGCAAAGTACAAAGTTCGTATCGGATGGACGAAATTAGTTGAAATAGACAGTTTTTGCATGGTAACACATTCCTGGTAGAACTACATAGCAAAGTACCAAGTTCGTATCGGATGGACGAAATTAGTTGAAATAGACAGTTTTTGCATGGTAACACATTCCTGGTAGAACTACATAGCAAAGTACCAAGTTCGTATCGGATGGACGAAATTAGTTGAAATAGACAGTTTTTGCATGGTAACACACTCCTGGTAGAACTACATAGCAAAGTACCAAGTTCGTATCGGATGGACGAAATAAGTTGAAATAGACAGTTTTTGCATGGTAACACATTCCTGGTAGAACTACATAGCAAAGTACCAAGTTCGTATCGGATGGACGAAATTAGTTGAAATAGACAGTTTTTGCATGGTAACACATTCCTGGTAGAACTACATAGCAAAGTACCAAGTTCGTATCGGATGGACGAAATTAGTTGAAATAGACAGTTTTTGCATGGTAACACATTCCTGGTAGAACTACATAGCAAAGTACAAAGTTCGTATCGGATGGACGAAATTAGTTGAAATAGACAGTTTTTGCATGGTAACACATTCCTGGTAGAACTACATAGCAAATTACAAAGTTCGTATCGGATGGACGAAATTAGTTGAAATAGACAGTTTTTGCATGGTAACACATTCCTGGTAGAACTACATAGCAAAGTACAAAGTTCGTATCGGATGGACGAATTTAGTTGAAATAGACAGTTTTTGCATGGTAACACATTCCTGGTAGAACTACATAGCAAAGTACAAAGTTCGTATCGGATGGACGAAATTAGTTGAAATAGACAGTTTTTGCATGGTAACACATTCCTGGTAGAACTACATAGCAAAGTACAAAGTTCGTATCGGATGGACGAAATTAGTTGAAATAGACAGTTTTTGCATGGTAACACATTCCTGGTAGAACTACATAGCAAAGTACAAAGTTCGTATCGGATTAACGAAATAAGTTGAAATAGACAGTTTTTGCATGGTAACACACTCCTGGTAGAACTACATAGCAAAGTACAAAGTTCGTATCGGATGGACGAAATTAGTTGAAATAGACAGTTTTTGCATGGTAACACATTCCTGGTAGAACTACATAGCAAAGTACAAAGTTCGTATCGGATGGACGAAATAAGTTGAAATAGACAGTTTTTGCATGGTAACACACTCCTGGTAGAACTACATAGCAAAGTACAAAGTTCGTATCGGATGGACGAAATTAGTTGAAATAGACAGTTTTTGCATGGTAACACATTCCTGGTAGAACTACATAGCAAAGTACAAAGTTCGTATCGGATGGACGAAATTAGTTGAAATAGACAGTTTTTGCATGGTAACACATTCCTGGTAGAACTACATAGCAAAGTACCAAGTTCGTATCGGATGGACGAAATTAGTTGAAATAGACAGTTTTTGCATGGTAACACACTCCTGGTAGAACTACATAGCAAAGTACAAAGTTCGTATCGGATGGACGAATTAAGTTGAAATAGACAGTTTTTGCATGGTAACACACTCCTGGTAGAACTACATAGCAAAGTACAAAGTTCGTATCGGATGGACGAAATTAGTTGAAATAGACAGTTTTTGCATGGTAACACATTCCTGGTAGAACTACATAGCAAAGTACAAAGTTCGTATCGGATGGACGAAATAAGTTGAAATAGACAGTTTTTGCATGGTAACACACTCCTGGTAGAACTACATAGCAAAGTACAAAGTTCGTATCGGATGGACGAAATTAGTTGAAATAGACAGTTTTTGCATGGTAACACACTCCTGGTAGAACTACATAGCAAAGTACAAAGTTCGTATCGGATGGACGAAATTAGTTGAAATAGACAGTTTTTGCATGGTAACACATTCCTGGGAGAACTACATAGCAAAGTACAAAGTTCGTATCGGATGGACGAAATTAGTTGAAATAGACAGTTTTTGCATGGTAACACATTCCTGGTAGAACTACATAGCAAAGTACAAAGCTCGTATCGGATGGACGAAATTTGTTGAAATAGACAGTTTTTGCATGGTAACACATTTCTGGTAGAAACTACATAGCAAAGTACAAAGTTCGTATTGGATGGACGAAATTAGTTTAAATAGACAGTTTTTTGCATGGTAACACACTCCTGGTAGAACTACATAGCAAAGTACAAAGTTCGTATCGGATGGACGAATTAAGTTGAAATAGACAGTTTTTGCATGGTAACACATTCCTGGTAGAACTACATAGCAAAGTACCAAGTTCGTATCGGATGGACGAAATTAGTTGAAATAGACAGTTTTTGCATGGTAACACATTCCTGGTAGAACTACATAGCAAAGTACAAAGTTCGTATCGGATGGACGAAATTAGTTGAAATAGACAGTTTTTGCATGGTAACACACTCCTGGTAGAACTACATAGCAAAGTACAAAGTTCGTATCGGATGGACGAAATTAGTTGAAATAGACAGTTTTTGCATGGTAACACATTCCTGGTAGAACTACATAGCAAAGTACCAAGTTCGTATCGGATGGACGAAATTAGTTGAAATAGACAGTTTTTGCATGGTAACACATTCCTGGTAGAACTACATAGCAAAGTACAAAGTTCGTATCGGATGGACGAAATTAGTTGAAATAGACAGTTTTTGCATGGTAACACATTCCTGGTAGAACTACATAGCAAAGTACCAAGTTCGTATCGGATGGACGAAATTAGTTGAAATAGACAGTTTTTGCATGGTAACACATTCCTGGTAGAACTACATAGCAAAGTACAAAGTTCGTATCGGATGGACGAAATTAGTTGAAATAGACAGTTTTTGCATGAAAACACATTCCTGGTAGAACTACATAGCAAAGTACCAAGTTCGTATCGGATGGACGAAATTAGTTGAAATAGACAGTTTTTGCATGGTAACACATTCCTGGTAGAACTACATAGCAAAGTACAAAGTTCGTATCGGATGGACGAAATTAGTTGAAATAGACAGTTTTTGCATGGTAACACATTCCTGGTAGAACTACATAGCAAAGTACAAAGTTCGTATCGGATGGACGAAATTAGTTGAAATAGACAGTTTTTGCATGGTAACACATTCCTGGTAGAACTACATAGCAAAGTACAAAGTTCGTATCGGATGGACGAAATTAGTTGAAATAGACAGTTTTTGCATGGTAACACATTCCTGGTAGAACTACATAGCAAAGTACCAAGTTCGTATCGGATGGACGAAATAAGTTGAAATAGACAGTTTTTGCATGGTAACACATTCCTGGTAGAACTACATAGCAAAGTACAAAGTTCGTATCGGATGGACGAAATTAGTTGAAATAGACAGTTTTTGCATGGTAACACATTCCTGGTAGAACTACATAGCAAATTACAAAGTTCGTATCGGATGGACGAAATTAGTTGAAATAGACAGTTTTTGCATGGTAACACATTCCTGGTAGAACTACATAGCAAAGTACCAAGTTCGTATCGGATGGACGAAATAAGTTGAAATAGACAGTTTTTGCATGAAAACACATTCCTGGTAGAACTACATAGCAAAGTACCAAGTTCGTATCGGATGGACGAAATTAGTTGAAATAGACAGTTTTTGCATGGTAACACATTCCTGGTAGAACTACATAGCAAAGTACAAAGTTCGTATCGGATGGACGAAATTAGTTGAAATAGACAGTTTTTGCATGGTAACACATTCCTGGTAGAACTACATAGCAAAGTACCAAGTTCGTATCGGATGGACGAAATTAGTTGAAATAGACAGTTTTTGCATGAAAACACATTCCTGGTAGAACTACATAGCAAAGTACCAAGTTCGTATCGGATGGACGAAATTAGTTGAAATAGACAGTTTTTGCATGGTAACACACTCCTGGTAGAACTACATAGCAAAGTACCAAGTTCGTATCGGATGGACGAAATAAGTTGAAATAGACAGTTTTTGCATGGTAACACATTCCTGGTAGAACTACATAGCAAAGTACAAAGTTCGTATCGGATGGACGAAATTAGTTGAAATAGACAGTTTTTGCATGGTAACACATTCCTGGTAGAACTACATAGCAAAGTACCAAGTTCGTATCGGATGGACGAAATTAGTTGAAATAGACAGTTTTTGCATGGTAACACACTCCTGGTAGAACTACATAGCAAAGTACCAAGTTCGTATCGGATGGACGAAATTAGTTGAAATAGACAGTTTTTGCATGGTAACACATTCCTGGTAGAACTACATAGCAAAGTACAAAGTTCGTATCGGATGGACGAAATTAGTTGAAATAGACAGTTTTTGCATGGTAACACATTCCTGGTAGAACTACATAGCAAAGTACAAAGTTCGTATCGGATGGACGAAATTAGTTGAAATAGACAGTTTTTGCATGGTAACACATTCCTGGTAGAACTACATAGCAAAGTACAAAGTTCGTATCGGATTAACGAAATAAGTTGAAATAGACAGTTTTTGCATGGTAACACACTCCTGGTAGAACTACATAGCAAAGTACAAAGTTCGTATCGGATGGACGAAATTAGTTGAAATAGACAGTTTTTGCATGGTAACACATTCCTGGTAGAACTACATAGCAAAGTACAAAGTTCGTATCGGATTAACGAAATAAGTTGAAATAGACAGTTTTTGCATGGTAACACACTCCTGGTGGAACTACATAGCAAAGTACAAAGTTCGTATCGGATGGACGAAATTAGTTGAAATAGACAGTTTTTGCATGGTAACACATTCCTGGTAGAACTACATAGCAAAGTACCAAGTTCGTATCGGATGGACGAAATTAGTTGAAATAGACAGTTTTTGCATGGTAACACACTCCTGGTAGAACTACATAGCAAAGTACAAAGTTCGTATCGGATGGACGAATTAAGTTGAAATAGACAGTTTTTGCATGGTAACACACTCCTGGTAGAACTACATAGCAAAGTACAAAGTTCGTATCGGATGGACGAAATTAGTTGAAATAGACAGTTTTTGCATGGTAACACATTCCTGGTAGAACTACATAGCAAAGTACAAAGTTCGTATCGGATGGACGAAATAAGTTGAAATAGACAGTTTTTGCATGGTAACACACTCCTGGTAGAACTACATAGCAAAGTACAAAGTTCGTATCGGATGGACGAAATTAGTTGAAATAGACAGTTTTTGCATGGTAACACATTCCTGGTAGAACTACATAGCAAAGTACAAAGTTCGTATCGGATGGACGAAATTAGTTGAAATAGACAGTTTTTGCATGGTAACACATTCCTGGGAGAACTACATAGCAAAGTACAAAGTTCGTATCGGATGGACGAAATTAGTTGAAATAGACAGTTTTTGCATGGTAACACATTCCTGGTAGAACTACATAGCAAAGTACAAAGCTCGTATCGGATGGACGAAATTTGTTGAAATAGACAGTTTTTGCATGGTAACACATTTCTGGTAGAACTACATAGCAAAGTACAAAGTTCGTATTGGATGGACGAAATTAGTTTAAATAGACAGTTTTTGCATGGTAACACACTCCTGGTAGAACTACATAGCAAAGTACAAAGTTCGTATCGGATGGACGAATTAAGTTGAAATAGACAGTTTTTGCATGGTAACACATTCCTGGTAGAACTACATAGCAAAGTACCAAGTTCGTATCGGATGGACGAAATTAGTTGAAATAGACAGTTTTTGCATGGTAACACATTCCTGGTAGAACTACATAGCAAAGTACAAAGTTCGTATCGGATGGACGAAATTAGTTGAAATAGACAGTTTTTGCATGGTAACACATTCCTGGTAGAACTACATAGCAAAGTACAAAGTTCGTATCGGATGGACGAAATTAGTTGAAATAGACAGTTTTTGCATGGTAACACATTCCTGGTAGAACTACATAGCAAAGTACCAAGTTCGTATCGGATGGACGAAATTAGTTGAAATAGACAGTTTTTGCATGGTAACACATTCCTGGTAGAACTACATAGCAAAGTACCAAGTTCGTATCGGATGGACGAAATTAGTTGAAATAGACAGTTTTTGCATGGTAACACACTCCTGGTAGAACTACATAGCAAAGTACCAAGTTCGTATCGGATGGACGAAATAAGTTGAAATAGACAGTTTTTGCATGGTAACACATTCCTGGTAGAACTACATAGCAAAGTACAAAGTTCGTATCGGATGGACGAAATTAGTTGAAATAGACAGTTTTTGCATGGTAACACATTCCTGGTAGAACTACATAGCAAAGTACCAAGTTCGTATCGGATGGACGAAATTAGTTGAAATAGACAGTTTTTGCATGGTAACACATTCCTGGTAAAACTACATAGCAAAGTACCAAGTTCGTATCGGATGGACGAAATTAGTTGAAATAGACAGTTTTTGCATGGTAACACACTCCTGGTAGAACTACATAGCAAAGTACCAAGTTCGTATCGGATGGACGAAATTAGTTGAAATAGACAGTTTTTGCATGGTAACACATTCCTGGTAGAACTACATAGCAAAGTACAAAGTTCGTATCGGATGGACGAAATTAGTTGAAATAGACAGTTTTTGCATGGTAACACATTCCTGGTAGAACTACATAGCAAAGTACAAAGTTCGTATCGGATGGACGAAATTAGTTGAAATAGACAGTTTTTGCATGGTAACACATTCCTGGTAGAACTACATAGCAAAGTACCAAGTTCGTATCGGATGGACGAAATTAGTTGAAATAGACAGTTTTTGCATGGTAACACATTCCTGGTAGAACTACATAGCAAAGTACCAAGTTCGTATCGGATGGACGAAATTAGTTGAAATAGACAGTTTTTGCATGGTAACACATTCCTGGTAGAACTACATAGCAAAGTACCAAGTTCGTATCGGATGGACGAAATTAGTTGAAATAGACAGTTTTTGCATGGTAACACACTCCTGGTAGAACTACATAGCAAAGTACCAAGTTCGTATCGGATGGACGAAATAAGTTGAAATAGACAGTTTTTGCATGGTAACACATTCCTGGTAGAACTACATAGCAAAGTACAAAGTTCGTATCGGATGGACGAAATTAGTTGAAATAGACAGTTTTTGCATGGTAACACATTCCTGGTAGAACTACATAGCAAAGTACCAAGTTCGTATCGGATGGACGAAATTAGTTGAAATAGACAGTTTTTGCATGGTAACACACTCCTGGTAGAACTACATAGCAAAGTACAAAGTTCGTATCGGATGGACGAAATTAGTTGAAATAGACAGTTTTTGCATGGTAACACATTCCTGGTAGAACTACATAGCAAAGTACCAAGTTCGTATCGGATGGACGAAATTAGTTGAAATAGACAGTTTTTGCATGGTAACACACTCCTGGTAGAACTACATAGCAAAGTACCAAGTTCGTATCGGATGGACGAAATTAGTTGAAATAGACAGTTTTTGCATGGTAACACATTCCTGGTAGAACTACATAGCAAAGTACAAAGTTCGTATCGGATGGACGAAATTAGTTGAAATAGACAGTTTTTGCATGGTAACACATTCCTGGTAGAACTACATAGCAAAGTACCAAGTTCGTATCGGATGGACGAAATTAGTTGAAATAGACAGTTTTTGCATGGTAACACATTCCTGGTAGAACTACATAGCAAAGTACCAAGTTCGTATCGGATGGACGAAATTAGTTGAAATAGACAGTTTTTGCATGGTAACACACTCCTGGTAGAACTACATAGCAAAGTACCAAGTTCGTATCGGATGGACGAAATAAGTTGAAATAGACAGTTTTTGCATGGTAACACATTCCTGGTAGAACTACATAGCAAAGTACAAAGTTCGTATCGGATGGACGAAATTAGTTGAAATAGACAGTTTTTGCATGGTAACACATTCCTGGTAGAACTACATAGTAAAGTACAAAGTTCATATCGGATGGACGAAATTAGTTGAAATAGACAGTTTTTGCATGGTAACACATTCCTGGTAGAACTACATAGCAAAGTACAAAGTTCGTATCGGATGGACGAAATTAGTTGAAATAGACAGTTTTTGCATGGTAACACATTCCTGGTAGAACTACATAGCAAAGTACCAAGTTCGTATCGGATGGACGAAATTAGTTGAAATAGACAGTTTTTGCATGGTAACACACTCCTGGTAGAACTACATAGCAAAGTACAAAGTTCGTATCGGATGGACGAAATTAGTTGAATTAGACAGTTTTTGCATGGTAACACACTCCTGGTAGAACTACATAGCAAAGTACAAAGTTCGTATCGGATGGACGAAATTAGTTGAATTAGACAGTTTTTGCATGGTAACACATTCCTGGTAGAACTACATAGCAAAGTACCAAGTTCGTATCGGATGGACGAAATTAGTTGAAATAGACAGTTTTTGCATGGTAACACACTCCTGGTAGAACTACATAGCAAAGTACCAAGTTCGTATCGGATGGACGAAATAAGTTGAAATAGACAGTTTTTGCATGGTAACACATTCCTGGTAGAACTACATAGCAAAGTACAAAGTTCGTATCGGATGGACGAAATTAGTTGAAATAGACAGTTTTTGCATGGTAACACATTCCTGGTAGAACTACATAGCAAAGTACCAAGTTCGTATCGGATGGACGAAATTAGTTGAAATAGACAGTTTTTGCATGGTAACACATTCCTGGTAGAACTACATAGCAAAGTACAAAGTTCGTATCGGATGGACGAAATTAGTTGAAATAGACAGTTTTTGCATGGTAACACACTCCTGGTAGAACTACATAGCAAAGTACAAAGTTCGTATCGGATGGACGAAATTAGTTGAAATAGACAGTTTTTGCATGGTAACACATTAATGGTAGAACTACATAGCAAAGTACCAAGTTCGTATCGGATGGACGAAATTAGTTGAAATAGACAGTTTTTGCATGGTAACACATTCCTGGTAGAACTACATAGCAAAGTACAAAGTTCGTATCGGATGGACGAAATTAGTTGAAATAGACAGTTTTTGCATGGTAACACACTCCTGGTAGAACTACATAGCAAAGTACCAAGTTCGTATCGGATGGACGAAATAAGTTGAAATAGACAGTTTTTGCATGGTAACACATTCCTGGTAGAACTACATAGCAAAGTACAAAGTTCGTATCGGATGGACGAAATTAGTTCAAATAGACAGTTTTTGCATGGTAACACACTCCTGGTAGAACTACATAGCAAAGTACCAAGTTCGTATCGGATGGACGAAATTAGTTGAAATAGACAGTTTTTGCATGGTAACACATTCCTGGTAGAACTACATAGCAAAGTACAAAGTTCGTATCGGATGGACGAAATTAGTTGAAATAGACAGTTTTTGCATGGTAACACATTCCTGGTAGAACTACATAGCAAAGTACCAAGTTCGTATCGGATGGACGAAATTAGTTGAAATAGACAGTTTTTGCATGGTAACACATTCCTGGTAGAACTACATAGCAAAGTACCAAGTTCGTATCGGATGGACGAAATTAGTTGAAATAGACAGTTTTTGCATGGTAACACATTCCTGGTAGAACTACATAGCAAAGTACCAAGTTCGTATCGGATGGACGAAATTAGTTGAAATAGACAGTTTTTGCATGGTAACACATTCCTGGTAGAACTACATAGCAAAGTACAAAGTTCGTATCGGATGGACGAATTTAGTTGAAATAGACAGTTTTTGCATGGTAACACATTCCTGGTAGAACTACATAGCAAAGTACAAAGTTCGTATCGGATGGACGAAATTAGTTGAAATAGACAGTTTTTGCATGGTAACACACTCCTGGTAGAACTACATAGCAAAGTACAAAGTTCGTATCGGATGGACGAAATTAGTTGAAATAGACAGTTTTTGCTAGGTAACTCACTCCTGGTAGAACTACATAGCAAAGTACAAAGTTCGTATCGGATGGACGAAATTAGTTGAAATAGACAGTTTTTGCATGGAAACACATTCCTGGTAGAACTACATAGCAAAGTACAAAGTTCGTATCGGATGGACAAAATTAGTTGAAATAGACAGTTTTTGCATGGTAACACATTCCTGGTAGAACTACATAGCAAAGTACAAAGTTCGTATCGGATGGACGAAATTAGTTGAAATAGACAGTTTTTGCATGGTAACACATTCCTGGTAGAACTACATAGCAAAGTACAAAGTTCGTATCGGATGGACGAATTTAGTTGAAATAGACAGTTTTTGCATGGTAACACATTCCTGGTAGAACTACATAGCAAAGTACAAAGTTCGTATCGGATGGACAAAATTAGTTGAAATTGACAGTTTTTGCATGGTAACACATTCCTGGTAGAACTACATAGCAAAGTACAAAGTTCGTATCGGATGGACGAAATTAGTTGAAATAGACAGTTTTTGCATGGTAACACATTCCTGGCGGAACGTCATAGCAAAGTACAAAGTTCGTATCGGATGGACAAAATTAGTTGAAATAGACAGTTTTTGCATGGTAACACACTCCTGGTAGAACTACATAGCAAAGTACAAAGTTCGTATCGGATGGACGAAATTAGTTGAAATAGACAGTTTTTGCATGGTAACACATTCCTGGTAGAACTACATAGCAAAGTACAAAGTTCGTATCGGATGGACGAAATTAGTTGAAATAGACAGTTTTTGCATGGTAACACATTCCTGGTAGAACTACATAGCAAAGTACAAAGTTCGTATCGGATGGACAAAATTAGTTGAAATAGACAGTTTTTGCATGGTAACACACTCCTGGTAGAACTACATAGCAAAGTACAAAGTTCGTATCGGATGGACGAAATTAGTTGAAATAGACAGTTTTTGCATGGTAACACATTCCTGGCGGAACGTCATAGCAAAGTACAAAGTTCGTATCGGATGGACAAAATTAGTTGAAATAGACAGTTTTTGCATGGTAACACACTCCTGGTAGAACTACATAGCAAAGTACAAAGTTCGTATCGGATGGACGAAATTAGTTGAAATAGACAGTTTTTGCATGGTAACACATTCCTGGTAGAACTACATAGCAAAGTACAAAGTTCGTATCGGATGGACGAAATTAGTTGAAATAGACAGTTTTTGCATGGTAACACACTCCTGGTAGAACTACATAGCAAAGTACAAAGTTCGTATCGGATGGACGAAATTAGTTGAAATAGACAGTTTTTGCTAGGTAACTCACTCCTGGTAGAACTACATAGCAAAGTACAAAGTTCGTATCGGATGGACGAAATTAGTTGAAATAGACAGTTTTTGCATGGTAACACATTCCTGGTAGAACTACATAGCAAAGTACAAAGTTCGTATCGGATGGACGAAATTAGTTGAAATAGACAGTTTTTGCATGGTAACACATTCCTGGTAGAACTACATAGCAAAGTACAAAGTTCGTATCGGATGGACAAAATTAGTTGAAATAGACAGTTTTTGCATGGTAACACACTCCTGGTAGAACTACATAGCAAAGTACAAAGTTCGTATCGGATGGACGAAATTAGTTGAAATAGACAGTTTTTGCATGGTAACTCACTCCTGGTAGAACTACATAGCAAAGTACAAAGTTCGTATCGGATGGACGAAATTAGTTGAAATAGACAGTTTTTGCATGGTAACACACTCCTGGTAGAACTACATAGCAAAGTACAAAGTTCGTATCGGATGGACGAAATTAGTTGAAATAGACAGTTTTTGCTAGGTAACTCACTCCTGGTAGAACTACATAGCAAAGTACAAAGTTCGTATCGGATGGACAAAATTAGTTGAAATAGACAGTTTTTGCATGGTAACACACTCCTGGTAGAACTACATAGCAAAGTACAAAGTTCGTATCGGATGGACGAAATTAGTTGAAATAGACAGTTTTTGCTAGGTAACTCACTCCTGGTAGAACTACATAGCAAAGTACAAAGTTCGTATCGGATGGACAAAATTAGTTGAAATAGACAGTTTTTGCATGGTAACACACTCCTGGTAGAACTACATAGCAAAGTACAAAGTTCGTATCGGATGGACGAAATTAGTTGAAATAGACAGTTTTTGCATGGTAACACATTCCTGGCGGAACGTCATAGCAAAGTACAAAGTTCGTATCGGATGGACAAAATTAGTTGAAATAGACAGTTTTTGCATGGTAACACACTCCTGGTAGAACTACATAGCAAAGTACAAAGTTCGTATCGGATGGACGAAATTAGTTGAAATAGACAGTTTTTGCATGGTAACACACTCCTGGTAGAACTACATAGCAAAGTACAAAGTTCGTATCGGATGGACGAAATAAGTTGAAATAGACAGTTTTTGCATGGTAACACATTCCTGGCGGAACGTCATAGCAAAGTACAAAGTTCGTATCGGATGGACAAAATTAGTTGAAATAGACAGTTTTTGCATGGTAACACACTCCTGGTAGAACTACATAGCAAAGTACAAAGTTCGTATCGGATGGACGAAATTAGTTGAAATAGACAGTTTTTGCATGGTAACACATTCCTGGTAGAACTACATAGCAAAGTACAAAGTTCGTATCGGATGGACGAAATTAGTTGAAATAGACAGTTTTTGCATGGTAACACACTCCTGGTAGAACTACATAGCAAAGTACAAAGTTCGTATCGGATGGACGAAATTAGTTGAAATAGACAGTTTTTGCTAGGTAACTCACTCCTGGTAGAACTACATAGCAAAGTACAAAGTTCGTATCGGATGGACGAAATTAGTTGAAATAGACAGTTTTTGCATGGAAACACACTCCTGGTAGAACTACATAGCAAAGTACAAAGTTCGTATCGGATGGACGAAATTAGTTGAAATAGACAGTTTTTGCATGGTAACACATTCCTGGTAGAACTACATAGCAAAGTACAAAGTTCGTATCGGATGGACGAAATTAGTTGAAATAGACAGTTTTTGCAGGGTAACACACTCCTGGTAGAACTACATAGCAAAGTACAAAGTTCGTATCGGATGGACGAAATTAGTTGAAATAGACAGTTTTTGCATGGTAACACATTCCTGGTAGAACTACATAGCAAAGTACAAAGTTCGTATCGGATGGACAAAATTAGTTGAAATAGACAGTTTTTGCATGGTAACACACTCCTGGTAGAACTACATAGCAAAGTACAAAGTTCGTATCGGATGGACGAAATTAGTTGAAATAGACAGTTTTTGCATGGTAACACATTCCTGGTAGAACTACATAGCAAAGTACAAAGTTCGTATCGGATGGACGAAATTAGTTGAAATAGACAGTTTTTGCATGGAAACACACTCCTGGTAGAACTACATAGCAAAGTACAAAGTTCGTATCGGATGGACGAAATTAGTTGAAATAGACAGTTTTTGCATGGTAACACATTCCTGGTAGAACTACATAGCAAAGTACAAAGTTCGTATCGGATGGACGAATTTAGTTGAAATAGACAGTTTTTGCATGGTAACACATTCCTGGTAGAACTACATAGCAAAGTACAAAGTTCGTATCGGATGGACGAAATTAGTTGAAATAGACAGTTTTTGCATGGTAACACATTCCTGGTAGAACTACATAGCAAAGTACAAAGTTCGTATCGGATGGACAAAATTAGTTGAAATAGACAGTTTTTGCATGGTAACACACTCCTGGTAGAACTACATAGCAAAGTACAAAGTTCGTATCGGATGGACGAAATTAGTTGAAATAGACAGTTTTTGCATGGTAACACATTCCTGGTAGAACTACATAGCAAAGTACAAAGTTCGTATCGGATGGACGAAATTAGTTGAAATAGACAGTTTTTGCATGGTAACACATTCCTGGCGGAACTTCATAGCAAAGTACAAAGTTCGTATCGGATGGACAAAATTAGTTGAAATAGACAGTTTTTGCATGGTAACACACTCCTGGTAGAACTACATAGCAAAGTACAAAGTTCGTATCGGATGGACGAAATTAGTTGAAATAGACAGTTTTTGCATGGTAACACATTCCTGGTAGAACTACATAGCAAAGTACAAAGTTCGTATCGGATGGACGAAATTAGTTGAAATAGACAGTTTTTGCATGGTAACACATTCCTGGTAGAACTACATAGCAAAGTACAAAGTTCGTATCGGATGGACGAAATTAGTTGAAATAGACAGTTTTTGCATGGTAACACATTCCTGGTAGAACTACATAGCAAAGTACAAAGTTCGTTTCGGATGGACAAAATTAGTTGAAATAGACAGTTTTTGCATGGTAACACACTCCTGGTAGAACTACATAGCAAAGTACAAAGTTCGTATCGGATGGACGAAATTAGTTGAAATAGACAGTTTTTGCATGGTAACACACTCCTGGTAGAACTACATAGCAAAGTACAAAGTTCGTATCGGATGGACGAATTTAGTTGAAATAGACAGTTTTTGCATGGTAACACATTCCTGGTAGAACTACATAGCAAAGTACAAAGTTCGTATCGGATGGACGAAATTAGTTGAAATAGACAGTTTTTGCATGGTAACACACTCCTGGTAGAACTACATAGCAAAGTACAAAGTTCGTATCGGATGGACGAATTAAGTTGAAATAGACAGTTTTTGCATGGTAACACATTCCTGGTAGAACTACATAGCAAAGTACAAAGTTCGTATCGGATGGACGAAATTAGTTGAAATAGACAGTTTTTGCATGGTAACACACTCCTGGTAGAACTACATAGCAAAGTACAAAGTTCGTATCGGATGGACGAAATTAGTTGAAATAGACAGTTTTTGCATGGTAACACACTCCTGGTAGAACTACATAGCAAAGTACAAAGTTCGAATCGGATGGACGAAATTAGTTGAAATAGACAGTTTTTGCATGGTAACACATTCCTGGTAGAATTACATAGCAAAGTACCAAGTTCGTATCGGATGGACGAAATTAGTTGAAATAGACAGTTTTTGCATGGTAACACACTCCTGGTAGAACTACATAGCAAAGTACAAAGTTCGTATCGGATGGACGAAATTAGTTGAAATAGACAGTTTTTGCATGGTAACACACTCCTGGTAGAACTACATAGCAAAGTACAAAGTTCGAATCGGATGGACGAAATTAGTTGAAATAGACAGTTTTTGCATGGTAACACACTCCTGGTAGAACTACATAGCAAAGTACAAAGTTCGTATCGGATGGACGAAATTAGTTGAAATAGACAGTTTTTGCATGGTAACACACTCCTGGTAGAACTACATTGCAAAGTACAAAGTTCGTATCGGATGGACGAAATTAGTTGAAATAGACAGTTTTTGCATGGTAACACACTCCTGGTAGAACTACATAGCAAAGTACAAAGTTCGTATCGGATGGACGAAATTAGTTGAAATAGACAGTTTCTGCATGGTAACACACTCCTGGTAGAACTACATAGCAAAGTACAAAGTTCGTATCGGATGGACGAAATTAGTTGAAATAGACAGTTTTTGCATGGTAACACATTCCTGGTAGAACTACATAGCAAAGTACAAAGTTCGTATCGGATGGACGAAATTAGTTGAAATAGACAGTTTTTGCATGGTAACACACTCCTGGTAGAACTACATAGCAAAGTACAAAGTTCGAATCGGATGGACGAAATTAGTTGAAATAGACAGTTTTTGCATGGTAACACACTCCTGGTAGAACTACATAGCAAAGTACATAGTTCGAATCGGATGGACGAAATTAGTTGAAATAGACAGTTTTTGCATGGTAACACATTCCTGGTAGAACTACATAGCAAAGTACAAAGTTCGTATCGGATGGACGAAATTAGTTGAAATAGACAGTTTTTGCATGGTAACACACTCCTGGTAGAACTACATAGCAAAGTACATAGTTCGAATCGGATGGACGAAATTAGTTGAAATAGACAGTTTTTGCATGGTAACACATTCCTGGTAGAACTACATAGCAAAGTACAAAGTTCGAATCGGATGGACGAAATTAGTTGAAATAGACAGTTTTTGCATGGTAACACATTCCTGGTAGAACTACATAGCAAAGTACCAAGTTCGTATCGGATGGACGAAATTAGTTGAAATAGACAGTTTTTGCATGGTAACACACTCCTGGTAGAACTACATAGCAAAGTACAAAGTTCAAATCGGATGGACGAAATTAGTTGAAATAGACAGTTTTTGCATGGTAACACACTCCTGGTAGAACTACATAGCAAAGTACAAAGTTCGTATCGGATGGACGAAATTAGTTGAAATAGACAGTTTTTGCATGGTAACACATTCCTGGTAGAACTACATAGCAAAGTACAAAGTTCGAATCGGATGGACGAAATTAGTTGAAATAGACAGTTTTTGCATGGTAACACATTCCTGGTAGAACTACATAGCAAAGTACAAAGTTCGTATCGGATAGACGAAATTAGTTGAAATAGACAGTTTTTGCATGGTAACACACTCCTGGTAGAACTACATAGCAAAGTACAAAGTTCGAATCGGATGGACGAAATTAGTTGAAATAGACAGTTTTTGCATGGTAACACACTCCTGGTAGAACTACATAGCAAAGTACAAAGTTCGTATCGGATGGACGAAATTAGTTGAAATAGACAGTTTTTGCATGGTAACACACTCCTGGTAGAACTACATAGCAAAGTACATAGTTCGAATCGGATGGACGAAATTAGTTGAAATAGACAGTTTTTGCATGGTAACACACTCCTGGTAGAACTACATAGCAAAGTACAAAGTTCGTATCGGATGGACGAAATTAGTTGAAATAGACAGTTTTTGCATGGTAACACACTCCTGGTAGAACTACATAGCAAAGTACAAAGTTCGTATCGGATGGACGAAATTAGTTGAAATAGACAGTTTTTGCATGGTAACACATTCCTGGTAGAACTACATAGCAAAGTACAAAGTTCGAATCGGATGGACGAAATTAGTTGAAATAGACAGTTTTTGCATGGTAACACACTCCTGGTAGAACTACATAGCAAAGTACAAAGTTCGTATCGGATGGACGAAATTAGTTGAAATAGACAGTTTTTGCATGGTAACACATTCCTGGTAGAACTACATAGCAAAGTACAAAGTTCGTATCGGATGGACGAATTAAGTTGAAATAGACAGTTTTTGCATGGTAACACACTCCTGGTAGAACTACATAGCAAAGTACAAAGTTCGTATCGGATGGACGAAATTAGTTGAAATAGACAGTTTTTGCATGGTAACACACTCTTGGTAGAACTACATAGCAAAGTACAAAGTTCGTATCGGATGGACGAAATAAGTTGAAATAGACAGTTTTTGCATGGTAACACACTCCTGGTAGAACTACATAGCAAAGTACAAAGTTCGAATCGGATGGACGAAATTAGTTGAAATAGACAGTTTTTGCATGGTAACACACTCCTGGTAGAACTACATAGCAAAGTACAAAGTTCGTATCGGATGGACGAATTAAGTTGAAATAGACAGTTTTTGCATGGTAACACACTCCTGGTAGAACTACATAGCAAAGTACAAAGTTCGTATCGGATGGACGAAATTAGTTGAAATAGACAGTTTTTGCATGGTAACACACTCCTGGTAGAACTACATAGCAAAGTACAAAGTTCGTATCGGATGGACGAAATAAGTTGAAATAGACAGTTTTTGCATGGTAACACATTCCTGGTAGAACTACATAGCAAAGTACAAAGTTCGTATCGGATGGACGAATTAAGTTGAAATAGACCGTTTTTGCATGGTAACACACTCCTGGTAGAACTACATAGCAAAGTACAAAGTTCGTATCGGATGGACGAAATTAGTTGAAATAGACAGTTTTTGCATGGTAACACACTCCTGGTAGAACTACATAGCAAAGTACAAAGTTCGAATCGGATGGACGAAATTAGTTGAAATAGACAGTTTTTGCATGGTAACACATTCCTGGTAGAACTACATAGCAAAGTACCAAGTTCGTATCGGATGGACGAAATTAGTTGAAATAGACAGTTTTTGCATGGTAACACACTCCTTGTAGAACTACATAGCAAAGTACAAAGTTCGTATCGGATGGACGAAATTAGTTGAAATAGACAGTTTTTGCATGGTAACACACTCCTGGTAGAACTACATAGCAAAGTACAAAGTTCGTATCGGATGGACGAAATTAGTTGAAATAGACAGTTTTTGCATGGTAACACACTCCTGGTAGAACTACATAGCAAAGTACAAAGTTCGTATCGGATGGACGAAATTAGTTGAAATAGACAGTTTTTGCATGGTAACACACTCCTGGTAGAACTACATAGCAAAGTACAAAGTTCGTATCGGATGGACGAAATTAGTTGAAATAGACAGTTTTTGCATGGTAACACACTCCTGGTAGAACTACATAGCAAAGTACAAAGTTCGTATCGGATGGACGAAATTATTTGAAATAGACAGTTTTTGCATGGTAACTCATTCCTGGTAGAACTACATAGCAAAGTACAAAGTTCGTATCGGATGGACGAAATTAGTTGAAATAGACAGTTTTTGCATGGTAACACACTCCTGGTAGAACTACATAGCAAAGTACAAAGTTCGTATCGGATGGACGAAATTAGTTGAAATAGACAGTTTTTGCATGGTAACTCATTCCTGGTAGAACTACATAGCAAAGTACAAAGTTCGTATCGGATGGACGAAATTAGTTGAAATAGACAGTTTTTGCATGGTAACACACTCCTGGTAGAACTACATAGCAAAGTACAAAGTTCGTATCGGATGGACGAAATAAGTTGAAATAGACAGTTTTTGCATGGTAACACACTCCTGGTAGAACTACATAGCAAAGTACAAAGTTCGAATCGGATGGACGAAATTAGTTGAAATAGACAGTTTTTGCATGGTAACACATTCCTGGTAGAACTACATAGCAAAGTACAAAGTTCGTATCGGATGGACGAAATTAGTTGAAATAGACAGTTTTTGCATGGTAACACACTCCTGGTAGAACTACATAGCAAAGTACAAAGTTCGTATCGGATGGACGAAATTAGTTGAAATAGACAGTTTTTGCATGGTAACACACTCCTGGTAGAACTACATAGCAAAGTACAAAGTTCGAATCGGATGGACGAAATTAGTTGAAATAGACAGTTTTTGCATGGTAACACACTCCTGGTAGAACTACATAGCAAAGTACAAAGTTCGTATCGGATGGACGAAATTAGTTGAAATAGACAGTTTTTGCATGGTAACACACTCCTGGTAGAACTACATAGCAAAGTACAAAGTTCGTATCGGATGGACGAAATTAGTTGAAATAGACAGTTTTTGCATGGTAACACACTCCTGGTAGAACTACATAGCAAAGTACAAAGTTCGAATCGGATGGACGAAATTAGTTGAAATAGACAGTTTTTGCATGGTAACACATTCCTGGTAGAACTACATAGCAAAGTACCAAGTTCGTATCGGATGGACGAAATTAGTTGAAATAGACAGTTTTTGCATGGTAACACACTCCTGGTAGAACTACATAGCAAAGTACAAAGTTCGTATCGGATGGACGAAATTAGTTGAAATAGACAGTTTTTGCATGGTAACACATTCCTGGTAGAACTACATAGCAAAGTACAAAGTTCGTATCGGATGGACGAAATTAGTTGAAATAGACAGTTTTTGCATGGTAACACACTCCTGGTAGAACTACATAGCAAAGTACAAAGTTCGTATCGGATGGACGAATTAAGTTGAAATAGACAGTTTTTGCATGGTAACACACTCCTGGTAGAACTACATAGCAAAGTACAAAGTTCGTATCGGATGGACGAAATTAGTTGAAATAGACAGTTTTTGCATGGTAACACATTCCTGGTAGAACTACATAGCAAAGTACAAAGTTCGTATCGGATGGACGAAATTAGTTGAAATAGACAGTTTTTGCATGGTAACACATTCCTGGTAGAACTACATAGCAAAGTACAAAGTTCGTATCGGATGGACGAAATTAGTTGAAATAGACAGTTTTTGCATGGTAACACATTCCTGGTAGAACTACATAGCAAAGTACCAAGTTCGTATCGGATGGACGAAATTAGTTGAAATAGACAGTTTTTGCATGGTAACTCATTCCTGGTAGAACTACATAGCAAAGTACAAAGTTCGTATCGGATGGACGAAATTAGTTGAAATAGACAGTTTTTGCATGGTAACACACTCCTGGTAGAACTACATAGCAAAGTACAAAGTTCGTATCGGATGGACGAAATAAGTTGAAATAGACAGTTTTTGCATGGTAACACACTCTTGGTAGAACTACATAGCAAAGTACAAAGTTCGTATCGGATGGACGAAATTAGTTGAAATAGACAGTTTTTGCATGGTAACACACTCCTGGTAGAACTACATAGCAAAGTACAAAGTTCGTATCGGATGGACGAAATTAGTTGAAATAGACAGTTTTTGCATGGTAACACACTCCTGGTAGAACTACATAGCAAAGTACAAAGTTCGTATCGGATGGACGAAATTAGTTGAAATAGACAGTTTTTGCATGGTAACACACTCCTGGTAGAACTACATAGCAAAGTACAAAGTTCGTATCGGATGGATGAATTAAATTGAAATAGACAGTTTTTGCATGGTAACACATTCCTGGTATAACTACATAGCAAAGTACAAAGTTCGAATCGGATGGACGAAATTAGTTGAAATAGACAGTTTTTGCATGGTAACACACTCCTGGTAGAACTACATAGCAAAGTACAAAGTTCGTATCGGATGGACGAATTAAGTTGAAATAGACAGTTTTTGCATGGTAACACACTCCTGGTAGAACTACATAGCAAAGTACAAAGTTCGTATCGGATGGACGAAATTAGTTGAAATAGACAGTTTTTGCATGGTAACACACTCCTGGTAGAACTACATAGCAAAGTACAAAGTTCGTATCGGATGGACGAAATTAGTTGAAATAGACAGTTTTTGCATGGTAACACACTCCTGGTAGAACTACATAGCAAAGTACCAAGTTCGTATCGGATAGACGAAATTAGTTGAAATAGACAGTTTTTGCATGGTAACACACTCCTGGTAGAACTTCATAGCAAAGTACAAAGTTCGTATCGGATGGACGAAATTAGTTGAAATAGACAGTTTTTGCATGGTAACACACTCCTGGTAGAACTACATAGCAAAGTACAAAGTTCGTATCGGATGGACGAAATTAGTTTAAATAGACAGTTTTTGCATGGTAACACACTCCTAATAGAACTACATAGCAAAGTACAAAGTTCGAATCGGATGGACGAAATTAGTTGAAATAGACAGTTTTTGCATGGTAACACACTCCTGGTAGAACTACATAGCAAAGTACAAAGTTCGTATCGGATGGACGAATTAAGTTGAAATAGACAGTTTTTGCATGGTAACACATTCCTGGTAGAACTACATAGCAAAGTACAAAGTTCGTATCGGATGGACGAATTAAGTTGAAATAGACAGTTTTTGCATGGTAACACACTCCTGGTAGAACTACATAGCAAAGTACAAAGTTCGAATCGGATGGACGAATTAAGTTGAAATAGACAGTTTTTGCATGGTAACTCATTCCTGGTAGAACTACATAGCAAAGTACAAAGTTCGTATCGGATGGACGAAATTAGTTGAAATAGACAGTTTTTGCATGGTAACACACTCCTGGTAGAACTTCATAGCAAAGTACAAAGTTCGTATCGGATGGACGAAATTAGTTGAAATAGACAGTTTTTGCATGGTAACACACTCCTGGTAGAACTACATAGCAAAGTACAAAGTTCGTATCGGATGGACGAAATTAGTTGAAATAGACAGTTTTTGCATGGTAACACACTCCTGGTAGAACTACATAGCAAAGTACAAAGTTCGAATCGGATGGACGAAATTAGTTGAAATAGACAGTTTTTGCATGGTAACACATTCCTGGTAGAACTACATAGCAAAGTACAAAGTTCGTATCGGATGGACGAAATTAGTTGAAATAGACAGTTTTTGCATGGTAACACACTCCTGGTAGAACTACATAGCAAAGTACAAAGTTCGAATCGGATGGACGAAATTAGTTGAAATAGACAGTTTTTGCATGGTAACACACTCCTGGTAGAACTACATAGCAAAGTACAAAGTTCGTATCGGATGGACGAATTAAGTTGAAATAGACAGTTTTTGCATGGTAACACATTCCTGGTAGAACTACATAGCAAAGTACAAAGTTCGTATCGGATGGACGAATTAAGTTGAAATAGACAGTTTTTGCATGGTAACACACTCCTGGTAGAACTACATAGCAAAGTACAAAGTTCGTATCGGATGGACGAAATTAGTTGAAATAGACAGTTTTTGCATGGTAACACACTCCTGGTAGAACTACATAGCAAAGTACAAAGTTCGAATCGGATGGACGAAATTAGTTGAAATAGACAGTTTTTGCATGGTAACACACTCCTGGTAGAACTACATAGCAAAGTACAAAGTTCGTATCGGATGGACGAAATTAGTTGAAATAGACAGTTTTTGCATGGTAACACACTCCTGGTAGAACTACATAGCAAAGTACAAAGTTCGTATCGGATGGACGAAATTAGTTGAAATAGACAGTTTTTGCATGGTAACACACTCCTGGTAGAACTACATAGCAAAGTACAAAGTTCGTATCGGATGGACGAAATTAGTTGAAATAGACAGTTTTTGCATGGTAACACACTCCTGGTAGAACTACATAGCAAAGTACAAAGTTCGAATCGGATGGACGGAATTAGTTGAAATAGACAGTTTTTGCATGGTAACACATTCCTGGTAGAACTACATAGCAAAGTACCAAGTTCGTATCGGATGGACGAAATTAGTTGAAAAAGACAGTTTTTGCATGGTAACACACTCCTGGTAGAACTACATAGCAAAGTACAAAGTTCGTATCGGATGGACGAAATTAGTTGAAATAGACAGTTTTTGCATGGTAACACACTCCTGGTAGAACTACATAGCAAAGTACAAAGTTCGTATCGGATGGACGAAATTAGTTGAAATAGACAGTTTTTGCATGGTAACACACTCCTGGTAGAACTACATAGCCAAGTACAAAGTTCGTATCGGATGGACGAATTAAGTTGAAATAGACAGTTTTTGCATGGTAACACATTCCTGGTAGAACTACATAGCCAAGTACAAAGTTCGTATCGGATGGACGAATTAAGTTGAAATAGACAGTTTTTGCATGGTAACACATTCCTGGTAGAACTACATAGCAAAGTACCAAGTTCGTATCGGATGGACGAAATTAGTTGAAATAGACAGTTTTTGCATGGTAACACACTCCTGGTAGAACTACATAGCAAAGTACAAAGTTCGTATCGGATGGACGAATTAAGTTGAAATAGACAGTTTTTGCATGGTAACACACTCCTGGTAGAACTACATAGCAAAGTACAAAGTTCGAATCGGATGGACGAAATTAGTTGAAATAGACAGTTTTTGCATGGTAACACATTCCTGGTAGAACTACATAGCAAAGTACCAAGTTCGTATCGGATGGACGAAATTAGTTGAAATAGACAGTTTTTGCATGGTAACACACTCCTGGTAGAACTACATAGCAAAGTACAAAGTTCGTATCGGATGGACGAATTAAGTTGAAATAGACAGTTTTTGCATGGTAACACACTCCTGGTAGAACTACATAGCAAAGTACAAAGTTCGAATCGGATGGACGAAATTAGTTGAAATAGACAGTTTTTGCATGGTAACACATTCCTGGTAGAACTACATAGCAAAGTACCAAGTTCGTATCGGATGGACGAAATTAGTTGAAATAGACAGTTTTTGCATGGTAACACACTCCTGGTAGAACTACATAGCAAAGTACAAAGTTCGTATCGGATGGACGAATTAAGTTGAAATAGACAGTTTTTGCATGGTAACACACTCCTGGTAGAACTACATAGCAAAGTACAAAGTTCGAATCGGATGGACGAAATTAGTTGAAATAGACAGTTTTTGCATGGTAACACATTCCTGGTAGAACTACATAGCAAAGTACCAAGTTCGTATCGGATGGACGAAATTAGTTGAAATAGACAGTTTTTGCATGGTAACACACTCCTGGTAGAACTACATAGCAAAGTACAAAGTTCGTATCGGATGGACGAAATTAGTTGAAATAGACAGTTTTTGCATGGTAACACACTCCTGGTAGAACTACATAGCAAAGTACAAAGTTCGAATCGGATGGACGAAATTAGTTGAAATAGACAGTTTTTGCATGGTAACACATTCCTGGTAGAACTACATAGCAAAGTACCAAGTTCGTATCGGATGGACGAAATTAGTTGAAATAGACAGTTTTTGCATGGTAACACACTCCTGGTAGAACTACATAGCAAAGTACAAAGTTCGTATCGGATGGACGAAATTAGTTGAAATAGACAGTTTTTGCATGGTAACACACTCCTGGTAGAACTACATAGCAAAGTACAAAGTTCGAATCGGATGGACGAAATTAGTTGAAATAGACAGTTTTTGCATGGTAACACACTCCTGGTAGAACTACATAGCAAAGTACAAAGTTCGTATCGGATGGACGAAATAAGTTGAAATAGACAGTTTTTGCATGGTAACACACTCCTGGTAGAACTACATAGCAAAGTACAAAGTTCGTATCGGATGGACGAAATTAGTTGAAATAGACAGTTTTTGCATGGTAACACACTCCTGGTAGAACTACATAGCAAAGTACAAAGTTCGTATCGGATGGACGAAATTAGTTGAAATAGACAGTTTTTGCATGGTAACACACTCCTGGTAGAACTACATAGCAAAGTACAAAGTTCGTATCGGATGGACGAAATTAGTTGAAATAGACAGTTTTTGCATGGTAACACATTCCTGGTAGAACTACATAGCAAAGTACAAAGTTCGTATCGGATGGACGAAATTAGTTGAAATAGACAGTTTTTGCATGGTAACACACTCCTGGTAGAACTACATAGCAAAGTACAAAGTTCGTATCGGATGGACGAAATTAGTTGAAATAGACAGTTTTTGCATGGTAACACACTCCTGGTAGAACTACATAGCAAAATACAAAGTTCAAATCGGATGGACGAAATTAGTTGAAATAGACAGTTTTTGCATGGTAACACACTCCTGGTAGAACTACATAGCAAAGTACAAAGTTCGAATCGGATGGACGAATTAAGTTGAAATAGACAGTTTTTGCATGGTAACTCATTCCTGGTAGAACTACATAGCAAAGTACAAAGTTCGTATCGGATGGACGAAATTAGTTGAAATAGACAGTTTTTGCATGGTAACACACTCCTGGTAGAACTTCATAGCAAAGTACAAAGTTCGTATCGGATGGACGAAATTAGTTGAAATAGACAGTTTTTGCATGGTAACACACTCCTGGTAGAACTACATAGCAAAGTACCAAGTTCGTATCGGATGGACGAAATTAGTTGAAATAGACAGTTTTTGCATGGTAACACACTCCTGGTAGAACTACATAGCAAAGTACAAAGTTCGAATCGGATGGACGAAATTAGTTGAAATAGACAGTTTTTGCATGGTAACACATTCCTGGTAGAACTACATAGCAAAGTACAAAGTTCGTATCGGATGGACGAAATTAGTTGAAATAGACAGTTTTTGCATGGTAACACACTCCTGGTAGAACTACATAGCAAAGTACAAAGTTCGAATCGGATGGACGAAATTAGTTGAAATAGACAGTTTTTGCATGGTAACACACTCCTGGTAGAACTACATAGCAAAGTACAAAGTTCGTATCGGATGGACGAATTAAGTTGAAATAGACAGTTTTTGCATGGTAACACATTCCTGGTAGAACTACATAGCAAAGTACAAAGTTCGTATCGGATGGACGAATTAAGTTGAAATAGACAGTTTTTGCATGGTAACACACTCCTGGTAGAACTACATAGCAAAGTACAAAGTTCGTATCGGATGGACGAAATTAGTTGAAATAGACAGTTTTTGCATGGTAACACACTCCTGGTAGAACTACATAGCAAAGTACAAAGTTCGAATCGGATGGACGAAATTAGTTGAAATAGACAGTTTTTGCATGGTAACACACTCCTGGTAGAACTACATAGCAAAGTACAAAGTTCGTATCGGATGGACGAAATTAGTTGAAATAGACAGTTTTTGCATGGTAACACACTCCTGGTAGAACTACATAGCAAAGTACAAAGTTCGAATCGGATGGACGAAATTAGTTGAAATAGACAGTTTTTGCATGGTAACACATTCCTGGTAGAACTACATAGCAAAGTACCAAGTTCGTATCGGATGGACGAAATTAGTTGAAATAGACAGTTTTTGCATGGTAACACACTCCTGGTAGAACTACATAGCAAAGTACAAAGTTCGTATCGGATGGACGAAATTAGTTGAAATAGACAGTTTTTGCATGGTAACACATTCCTGGTAGAACTACATAGCAAAGTACAAAGTTCGTATCGGATGGACGAAATTAGTTGAAATAGACAGTTTTTGCATGGTAACACACTCCTGGTAGAACTACATAGCAAAGTACAAAGTTCGTATCGGATGGACGAAATTAGTTGAAATAGACAGTTTTTGCATGGTAACACATTCCTGGTAGAACTACATAGCAAAGTACAAAGTTCGTATCGGATGGACGAAATTAGTTGAAATAGACAGTTTTTGCATGGTAACACATTCCTGGTAGAACTACATAGCAAAGTACAAAGTTCGTATCGGATGGACGAAATTAGTTGAAATAGACAGTTTTTGCATGGTAACACATTCCTGGTAGAACTACATAGCAAAGTACCAAGTTCGTATCGGATGGACGAAATTAGTTGAAATAGACAGTTTTTGCATGGTAACACACTCCTGGTAGAACTACATAGCAAAGTACAAAGTTCGTATCGGATGGACGAAATAAGTTGAAATAGACAGTTTTTGCATGGTAACACACTCTTGGTAGAACTACATAGCAAAGTACAAAGTTCGTATCGGATGGACGAAATTAGTTGAAATAGACAGTTTTTGCATGGTAACACACTCCTGGTAGAACTACATAGCAAAGTACAAAGTTCGTATCGGATGGACGAAATTAGTTGAAATAGACAGTTTTTGCATGGTAACACACTCCTGGTAGAACTACATAGCAAAGTACAAAGTTCGTATCGGATGGACGAAATTAGTTGAAATAGACAGTTTTTGCATGGTAACACACTCCTGGTAGAACTACATAGCAAAGTACAAAGTTCGTATCGGATGGATGAATTAAATTGAAATAGACAGTTTTTGCATGGTAACACATTCCTGGTATAACTACATAGCAAAGTACAAAGTTCGAATCGGATGGACGAAATTAGTTGAAATAGACAGTTTTTGCATGGTAACACACTCCTGGTAGAACTACATAGCAAAGTACAAAGTTCGTATCGGATGGACAAAATGAGTTGAAATAGACAGTTTTTGCATGGTAACACACTCCTGGTAGAACTACATAGCAAAGTACAAAGTTCGTATCGGATGGACGAAATTAGTTAAAATAGACAGTTTTTGCATGGTAACACACTCCTGGTAGAACTACATAGCAAAGTACAAAGTTCGTATCGGATGGACGAAATTAGTTGAAATAGACAGTTTTTGCATGGTAACACACTCCTGGTAGAACTACATAGCAAAGTACCAAGTTCGTATCGGATAGACGAAATTAGTTGAAATAGACAGTTTTTGCATGGTAACACACTCCTGGTAGAACTTCATAGCAAAGTACAAAGTTCGTATCGGATGGACGAAATTAGTTGAAATAGACAGTTTTTGCATGGTAACACACTCCTGGTAGAACTACATAGCAAAGTACAAAGTTCGTATCGGATGGACGAAATTAGTTGAAATAGACAGTTTTTGCATGGTAACACACTCCTGGTAGAACTACATAGCAAAGTACAAAGTTCGTATTGGATGGACGAAATAAGTTGAAATAGACAGTTTTTGCATGGTAACACATTCCTGGTAGAACTACACAGCAAAGTACAAAGTTCGTATCGGATGGACGAAATTAGTTGAAATAGACAGTTTTTGCATGGTAACACATTCCTGGTAGAACTACATAGCAAAGTACAAAGTTCGTATCGGATGGACGAAATTAGTTGAAATAGACAGTTTTTGCATGGTAACACATTCCTGGTAGAACTACATAGCAAAGTACAAAGTTCGTATCGGATGGACAAAATTAGTTGAAATAGACAGGTTTTGCATGGTAACACACTCCTGGTAGAACTTCATAGCAAAGTACAAAGTTCGTATCGGATGGACAAAATTAGTTGAAATAGACAGGTTTTGCATGGTAACACACTCCTGGTCGAACTTCATAGCAAAGTACAAAGTTCGTATCGGATGGACAAAATTAGTTGAAATAGACAGTTTTTGCATGGTAACACATTCCTGGTAGAACTACATAGCAAAGTACAAAGTTCGTATCGGATGGACGAAATTAGTTGAAATAGACAGTTTTTGCATGGTAACACATTCCTGGTAGAACTACATAGCAAAGTACAAAGTTCGTATCGGATGGACGAAATTAGTTGAAATAGACAGTTTTTGCATGGTAACACATTCCTGGTAGAACTACATAGCAAAGTACAAAGTTCGTATCGGATGGACGAAATTAGTTGAAATAGACAGTTTTTGCATGGTAACACATTCCTGGTAGAACTACATAGCAAAGTACAAAGTTCGTATTGGATGGACGAAATAAGTTGAAATAGACAGTTTTTGCATGGTAACACATTCCTGGTAGAACTACACAGCAAAGTACAAAGTTCGTATCGGATGGACGAAATTAGTTGAAATAGACAGTTTTTGCATGGTAACACATTCCTGGTAGAACTACATAGCAAAGTACAAAGTTCGTATCGGATGGACGAAATTAGTTGAAATAGACAGTTTTTGCATGGTAACACATTCCTGGTAGAACTACATAGCAAAGTACAAAGTTAGTATCGGATGGACGAAATTAGTTGAAATAGACAGTTTTTGCATGGTAACACATTCCTGGTAGAACTACATAGCAAAGTACAAAGTTCGTATCGGATGGACGAAATTAGTTGAAATAGACAGTTTTTGCATGGTAACACATTCCTGGTAGAACTACATAGCAAAGTACAAAGTTTGTATCGGATGGACGAAATTAGTTGAAATAGACAGTTTTTGCATGGTAACACATTCCTGGTAGAACTACACAGTAAAGTACAAAGTTCGTATTGGATGGACGAAATAAGTTGAAATAGACAGTTTTTGCATGGTAACACATTCCTGGTAGAACTACATAGCAAAGTACAAAGTTCGTATCGGATGGACGAAATTAGTTGAAATAGACAGTTTTTGCATGGTAACACATTCCTGGTAGAACTACATAGCAAAGTACAAAGTTCGTATCGGATGGACGAAATTAGTTGAAATAGACAGTTTTTGCATGGTAACACATTCCTGGTAGAACTACATAGCAAAGTACAAAGTTAGTATCGGATGGACGAAATTAGTTAAAATAGACAGTTTTTGCATGGTAACACATTCCTGGTAGAACTACATAGCAAAGTACAAAGTTCGTATCGGATGGACGAAATTAGTTGAAATAGACAGTTTTTGCATGGTAACACATTCCTGGTAGAACTACATAGCAAAATACAAAGTTAGTATCGGATGGACGAAATTAGTTGAAATAGACAGTTTTTGCATGGTAACACACTCCTGGTAGAACTACATAGCAAAGTACAAAGTTCGTATCGGGTGGACGAAATTAGTTGAAATAGACAGTTTTTGCATGGTAACACATTCCTGGTAGAACTACATAGCAAAGTACAAAGTTAGTATCGGATGGACGAAATTAGTTGAAATAGACAGTTTTTGCATGGTAACACATTCCTGGTAGAACTACATAGCAAAATACAAAGTTAGTATCGGATGGACGAAATTAGTTGAAATAGACAGTTTTTGCATGGTAACACACTCCTGGTAGAACTACATAGCAAAGTACAAAGTTCGTATCGGGTGGACGAAATTAGTTGAAATAGACAGTTTTTGCATGGTAACACATTCCTGGTAGAACTACATAGCAAAGTACAAAGTTCGTATCGGATGGACGAAATTAGTTAAAATAGACAGTTTTTGCATGGTAACACATTCCTGGTAGAACTACATAGCAAAGTACAAAGTTAGTATCGGATGGACGAAATTAGTTGAAATAGACAGTTTTTGCATGGTAACACATTCCTGGTAGAACTACATAGCAAAGTACAAAGTTAGTATCGGATGGACGAAATTAGTTGAAATAGACAGTTTTTGCATGGTAACACATTCCTGGTAGAACTACATAGCAAAGTACAAAGTTCGTTTTGGATGGACGAAATTAGTTGAAAAAGACAGTTTTTGCATGGTAACACATTCCTGGTAGAACTACATAGCAAAGTACAAAGTTAGTATCGGATGGACGAAATTAGTTAAAATAGACAGTTTTTGCATGGTAACACATTCCTGGTAGAACTACATAGCAAAGTACAAAGTTAGTATCGGATGGACGAAATTAGTTGAAATAGACAGTTTTTGCATGGTAACACATTCCTGGTAGAACTACATAGCAAAGTACAAAGTTAGTATCGGATGGACGAAATTAGTTGAAATAGACAGTTTTTGCATGGTAACACATTCCTGGTAGAACTACATAGCAAAGTACAAAGTTCGTATCGGATGGACGAAATTAGTTGAAATAGACAGTTTTTGCATGGTAACACATTCCTGGTAGAACTACATAGCAAAATACAAAGTTAGTATCGGATGGACGAAATTAGTTGAAATAGACAGTTTTTGCATGGTAACACACTCCTGGTAGAACTACATAGCAAAGTACAAAGTTCGTATCGGGTGGACGAAATTAGTTGAAATAGACAGTTTTTGCATGGTAACACATTCCTGGTAGAACTACATAGCAAAGTACAAAGTTCGTATCGGATGGACGAAATTAGTTAAAATAGACAGTTTTTGCATGGTAACACATTCCTGGTAGAACTACATAGCAAAGTACAAAGTTCGTATCGGATGGACGAAATTAGTTAAAATAGACAGTTTTTGCATGGTAACACATTCCTGGTAGAACTACATAGCAAAGTACAAAGTTAGTATCGGATGGACGAAATTAGTTGAAATAGACAGTTTTTGCATGGTAACACATTCCTGGTAGAACTACATAGCAAAGTACAAAGTTAGTATCGGATGGACGAAATTAGTTGAAATAGACAGTTTTTGCATGGTAACACATTCCTGGTAGAACTACATAGCAAAGTACAAAGTTCGTTTTGGATGGACGAAATTAGTTGAAAAAGACAGTTTTTGCATGGTAACACATTCCTGGTAGAACTACATAGCAAAGTACAAAGTTAGTATCGGATGGACGAAATTAGTTAAAATAGACAGTTTTTGCATGGTAACACATTCCTGGTAGAACTACATAGCAAAGTACAAAGTTAGTATCGGATGGACGAAATTAGTTGAAATAGACAGTTTTTGCATGGTAACACATTCCTGGTAGAACTACATAGCAAAGTACAAAGTTAGTATCGGATGGACGAAATTAGTTGAAATAGACAGTTTTTGCATGGTAACACATTCCTGGTAGAACTACATAGCAAAGTACAAAGTTCGTTTTGTATGGACAAAATTAGTTGAAATAGACAGTTTTTGCATGGTAACACATTCCTGGTAGAACTACATAGCAAAGTACAAAGTTCGTATCGGATGGACGAAATTAGTTGAAATAGACAGTTTTTGCATGGTAACACATTCCTGGTAGAACTACATAGCAAAGTACAAAGTTCGTATCGGATGGACGAAATTAGTTAAAATAGACAGTTTTTGCATGGTAACACATTCCTGGTAGAACTACATAGCAAAGTACAAAGTTAGTATCGGATGGACGAAATTAGTTGAAATAGACAGTTTTTGCATGGTAACACATTCCTGGTAGAACTACATAGCAAAGTACAAAGTTCGTTTTGGATGGACGAAATTAGTTGAAAAAGACAGTTTTTGCATGGTAACACATTCCTGGTAGAACTACATAGCAAAGTACAAAGTTCGTATCGGATGGACGAAATTAGTTGAAATAGACAGTTTTTGCATGGTAACACATTCCTGGTAGAACTACATAGCAAAGTACAAAGTTCGTATTGGATGGACGAAATAAGTTGACAAGGACAGTTTTTGCATGGTAACACATTCCTGGTAGAACTACACAGTAAAGTACAAAGTTAGTATCGGATGGACGAAATTAGTTGAAATAGACAGTTTTTGCATGGTAACACATTCCTGGAAGAACTACACAGTAAAGTACAAAGTTAGTATCGGATGGACGAAATTAGTTGAAATAGACAGTTTTTGCATGGTAACACATTCCTGGTAGAACTATGTAGCAAAGTACAAAGTTCGTATCGGATGGACGAAATAAGTTGACAAGGACAGTTTTTGCATGGTAACACATTCCTGGTAGAACTACACAGTAAAGTACAAAGTTAGTATCGGATGGACGAAATTAGTTGAAATAGACAGTTTTTGCATGGTAACACATTCCTGGTAGAACTACATAGCAAAGTACAAAGTTCGTATCGGATGGACGAAATTAGTTGAAAAAGACAGTTTTTGCATGGTAACACATTCCTGGTAGAACTACATAGCAAAGTACAAAGTTCGTTTTGGATGGACGAAATTAGTTGAAATAAACAGTTTTTGCATGGTAACACATTCCTGGTAGAACTACATAGCAAAGTACAAAGTTCGTATCGGATGGACGAAATTAGTTGAAATAGACAGTTTTTGCATGGTAACACATTCCTGGTAGAACTACATAGCAAAGTACAAAGTTCGTATCGGATGGACGAAATTAGTTGAAATAAACAGTTTTTGCATGGTAACACATTCCTGGTAGAACTACATAGCAAAGTACAAAGTTCGTATCGGATGGACGAAATTAGTTGAAATAGACAGTTTTTGCATGGTAACACATTCCTGGTAGAACTACATAGCAAAGTACAAAGTTCGTATCGGATGGACGAAATTAGTTGAAAAAGACAGTTTTTGCATGGTAACACATTCCTGGTAGAACTACATAGCAAAGTACAAAGTTCGTTTTGGATGGACAAAATTAGTTGAAATAGACAGTTTTTGCATGCTAACACATTCCTGGTAGAACTACATAGCAAAGTACAAAGTTCGTATCGGATGGACGAAATTAGTTGAAAAAGACAGTTTTTGCATGGTAACACATTCCTGGTAGAACTACATAGCAAAGTACAAAGTTCGTTTTGGATGGACAAAATTAGTTGAAATAGACAGTTTTTGCATGGTAACACATTCCTGGTAGAACTACATAGCAAAGTACAAAGTTCGTTTTGTATGGACGAAATTAGTTGAAATAGACAGTTTTTGCATGGTAACACATTCCTGGTAGAACTACATAGCAAAGTACAAAGTTCGTTTTGGATGGACGAAATTAGTTGAAATAGACAGTTTTTGCATGGTAACACATTCCTGGTAGAACTATACAGTAAAGTACAAAGTTCGTATTGGATGGACGAAATTAGTTGAAATAGACAGTTTTTGCATGGTAACACATTCCTGGCAGCACTATACAGTAAAGTACAAAGTTCGTATCGGATGGACGAAATTAGTTGAAATAGACAGTTTTTGCATGGTAACACATGCCTGGTAGAACTACATAGCAAAGTACAAAGTTCGTATCGGATGGACGAAATTAGTTGAAATAGACAGTTTTTGCATGGTAACACATTCCTGGTAGAACTACATAGCAAAGTACAAAGTTCGTTTTGGATGGACGAAATTAGTTGAAAAAGACAGTTTTTGCATGGTAACACATTCCTGGTAGAACTACATAGCAAAGTACAAAGTTCGTTTTGTATGGACAAAATTAGTTGAAATAGACAGTTTTTGCATGGTAACACATTCCTGGTAGAACTACATAGCAAAGTACAAAGTTCGTATCGGATGGACGAAATTAGTTGAAATAGACAGTTTTTGCATGGTAACACATTCCTGGTAGAACTACATAGCAAAGTACAAAGTTAGTATCGGATGGACGAAATTAGTTGAAATAGACAGTTTTTGCATGGTAACACATTCCTGGTAGAACTACATAGCGAAGTACAAAATTCGTATCGGATGGACGAAATTAGTTGAAAAAGACAGTTTTTGCATGGTAACACATTCCTGGTAGAACTGCATAGCAAAGTACAAAGTTCGTTTTGGATGGACAAAATTAGTTGAAATAGACAGTTTTTGCATGGTAACACATTCCTGGTAGAACTACATAGCAAAGTACAAAGTTCGTTTTGTATGGACGAAATTAGTTGAAATAGACAGTTTTTGCATGGTAACACATTCCTGGTAGAACTACATAGCAAAGTACAAAGTTCGTTTTGGATGGACGAAATTAGTTGAAATAGACAGTTTTTGCATGGTAACACATTCCTGGTAGAACTATACAGTAAAGTACAAAGTTCGTATTGGATGGACGAAATTAGTTGAAATAGACAGTTTTTGCATGGTAACACATTCCTGGCAGCACTATACAGTAAAGTACAAAGTTCGTATTGGATGGACGAAATAAGTTGAAATAGACAGTTTTTGCATGGTAACACATTCCTGGTAGAACTACATAGCAAAGTACAAAGTTCGTTTTGGATGGACGAAATTAGTTGAAATAGACAGTTTTTGCATGGTAACACATTCCTGGTAGAACTACATAGCAAAGTACAAAGTTCGTATCGGATGGACGAAATTAGTTGAAATAGACAGTTTTTGCATGGTAACACATTCCTGGTAGAACTACATAGCAAAGTACAAAGTTAGTATCGGATGGACGAAATTAGTTGAAATAGACAGTTTTTGCATGGTAACACATTCCTGGTAGAACTACATAGCAAAGTACAAAGTTCGTATCGGATGGACGAAATTAGTTGAAAAAGACAGTTTTTGCATGGTAACACATTCCTGGTAGAACTGCATAGCAAAGTACAAAGTTCGTTTTGTATGGACAAAATTAGTTGAAATAGACAGTTTTTGCATGGTAACACATTCCTGGTAGAACTACATAGCAAAGTACAAAGTTCGTTTTGGATGGACGAAATTAGTTGAAATAGACAGTTTTTGCATGGTAACACATTCCTGGTAGAACTACATAGCAAAGTACAAAGTTCGTATCGGATGGACGAAATTAGTTGAAATAGACAGTTTTTGCATGGTAACACATTCCTGGTAGAACTACATAGCAAAGTACAAAGTTCGTATCGGATGGACGAAATTAGTTGAAATAGACAGTTTTTGCATGGTAACACATTCCTGGTAGAACTACATAGCAAAGTACAAAGTTCGTATCGGATGGACGAAATTAGTTGAAATAGACAGTTTTTGCATGGTAACACATTCCTGGTAGAACTACATAGCAAAATACAAAGTTAGTATCGGATGGACGAAATTAGTTGAAATAGACAGTTTTTGCATGGTAACACATTCCTGGTAGAACTACATAGCAAAGTACAAAGTTCGTTTTGTATGGACAAAATTAGTTGAAATAGACAGTTTTTGCATGGTAACACATTCCTGGTAGAACTACATAGCAAAGTACAAAGTTCGTATCGGATGGACGAAATTAGTTGAAATAGACAGTTTTTGCATGGTAACACATTCCTGGTAGAACTACATAGCAAAGTACAAAGTTCGTATCGGATGGACGAAATTAGTTAAAATAGACAGTTTTTGCATGGTAACACATTCCTGGTAGAACTACATAGCAAAGTACAAAGTTAGTATCGGATGGACGAAATTAGTTGAAAAAGACAGTTTTTGCATGGTAACACATTCCTGGTAGAACTACATAGCAAAGTACAAAGTTCGTTTTGGATGGACGAAATTAGTTGAAAAAGACAGTTTTTGCATGGTAACACATTCCTGGTAGAACTACATAGCAAAGTACAAAGTTCGTTTTGTATGGACAAAATTAGTTGAAATAGACAGTTTTTGCATGGTAACACATTCCTGGTAGAACTTCATAGCAAAGTACAAAGTTCGTATCGGATGGACGAAATTAGTTGAAATAGACAGTTTTTGCATGGTAACACATTCCTGGTAGAACTACATAGCAAAATACAAAGTTAGTATCGGATGGACGAAATTAGTTGAAATAGACAGTTTTTGCATGGTAACACATTCCTGGTAGAACTACATAGCAAAGTACAAAGTTCGTTTTGGATGGACGAAATTAGTTGAAAAAGACAGTTTTTGCATGGTAACACATTCCTGGTAGAACTACATAGCAAAGTACAAAGTTCGTTTTGTATGGACAAAATTAGTTGAAATAGACAGTTTTTGCATGGTAACACATTCCTGGTAGAACTACATAGCAAAGTACAAAGTTCGTATCGGATGGACGAAATTAGTTGAAATAGACAGTTTTTGCATGGTAACACATTCCTGGTAGAACTACATAGCAAAGTACAAAGTTCGTATTGGATGGACGAAATAAGTTGACAAGGACAGTTTTTGCATGGTAACACATTCCTGGTAGAACTACACAGTAAAGTACAAAGTTAGTATCGGATGGACGAAATTAGTTGAAATAGACAGTTTTTGCATGGTAACACATTCCTGGAAGAACTACACAGTAAAGTACAAAGTTAGTATCGGATGGACGAAATTAGTTGAAATAGACAGTTTTTGCATGGTAACACATTCCTGGTAGAACTATGTAGCAAAGTACAAAGTTCGTATCGGATGGACGAAATAAGTTGACAAGGACAGTTTTTGCATGGTAAAACATTCCTGGTAGAACTACACAGTAAAGTACAAAGTTAGTATCGGATGGACGAAATTAGTTGAAATAGACAGTTTTTGCATGGTAACACATTCCTGGTAGAACTACATAGCAAAGTACAAAGTTCGTATCGGATGGACGAAATTAGTTGAAAAAGACAGTTTTTGCATGGTAACACATTCCTGGTAGAACTACATAGCAAAGTACAAAGTTCGTTTTGGATGGACGAAATTAGTTGAAATAGACAGTTTTTGCATGGTAACACATTCCTGGTAGAACTACATAGCAAAGTACAAAGTTCGTATCGGATGGACGAAATTAGTTGAAATAGACAGTTTTTGCATGGTAACACATTCCTGGTAGAACTACATAGCAAAGTACAAAGTTCGTATCGGATGGACGAAATTAGTTGAAATAAACAGTTTTTGCATGGTAACACATTCCTGGTAGAACTACATAGCAAAGTACAAAGTTCGTATCGGATGGACGAAATTAGTTGAAATAGACAGTTTTTGCATGGTAACACATTCCTGGTAGAACTACATAGCAAAGTACAAAGTTCGTATCGGATGGACGAAATTAGTTGAAAAAGACAGTTTTTGCATGGTAACACATTCCTGGTAGAACTACATAGCAAAGTACAAAGTTCGTTTTGGATGGACAAAATTAGTTGAAATAGACAGTTTTTGCATGCTAACACATTCCTGGTAGAACTACATAGCAAAGTAAAAGTTCGTATCGGATGGACGAAATTAGTTGAAAAAGACAGTTTTTGCATGGTAACACATTCCTGGTAGAACTACATAGCAAAGTACAAAGTTCGTTTTGGATGGACAAAATTAGTTGAAATAGACAGTTTTTGCATGGTAACACATTCCTGGTAGAACTACATAGCAAAGTACAAAGTTCGTTTTGTATGGACGAAATTAGTTGAAATAGACAGTTTTTGCATGGTAACACATTCCTGGTAGAACTACATAGCAAAGTACAAAGTTCGTTTTGGATGGACGAAATTAGTTGAAATAGACAGTTTTTGCATGGTAACACATTCCTGGTAGAACTACATAGCAAAGTACAAAGTTCGTATCGGATGGACGAAATTAGTTGAAATAGACAGTTTTTGCATGGTAACACATTCCTGGTAGAACTACATAGCAAAGTACAAAGTTCGTTTTGGATGGACGAAATTAGTTGAAATAGACAGTTTTTGCATGGTAACACATTCCTGGTAGAACTATACAGTAAAGTACAAAGTTCGTATTGGATGGACGAAATTAGTTGAAATAGACAGTTTTTGCATGGTAACACATTCCTGGCAGCACTATACAGTAAAGTACAAAGTTCGTATCGGATGGACGAAATTAGTTGAAATAGACAGTTTTTGCATGGTAACACATGCCTGGTAGAACTACATAGCAAAGTACAAAGTTCGTATCGGATGGACGAAATTAGTTGAAATAGACAGTTTTTGCATGGTAACACATTCCTGGTAGAACTATACAGTAAAGTACAAAGTTCGTATTGGATGGACGAAATTAGTTGAAATAGACAGTTTTTGCATGGTAACACATTCCTGGTAGAACTACATAGCAAAGTACAAAGTTCGTTTTGGATGGACGAAATTAGTTGAAATAGACAGTTTTTGCATGGTAACACATTCCTGGTAGAACTACATAGCAAAGTACAAAGTTAGTATCGGATGGACGAAATTAGTTGAAATAGACAGTTTTTGCATGGTAACACATTCCTGGTAGAACTACATAGCAAAGTACAAAGTTCGTTTTGGATGGACGAAATTAGTTGAAATAGACAGTTTTTGCATGGTAACACATTCCTGGTAGAACTACATAGCAAAGTACAAAGTTCGTATCGGATGGACGAAATTAGTTGAAATAGACAGTTTTTGCATGGTAACACATTCCTGGTAGAACTACATAGCAAAGTACAAAGTTAGTATCGGATGGACGAAATTAGTTGAAATAGACAGTTTTTGCATGGTAACACATTCCTGGTAGAACTACATAGCAAAGTACAAAGTTCGTTTTGGATGGACGAAATTAGTTGAAAAAGACAGTTTTTGCATGGTAACACATTCCTGGTAGAACTACATAGCAAAGTACAAAGTTCGTTTTGGATGGACGAAATTAGTTGAAATAGACAGTTTTTGCATGGTAACACATTCCTGGTAGAACTACATAGCAAAGTACAAAGTTCGTATCGGATGGACGAAATTAGTTGAAATAGACAGTTTTTGCATGGTAACACATTCCTGGTAGAACTACATAGCAAAGTACAAAGTTCGTATCGGATGGACGAAATTAGTTGAAATAGACAGTTTTTGCATGGTAACACATTCCTGGTAGAACTACATAGCAAAGTACAAAGTTCGTTTTGGATGGACAAAATTAGTTGAAATAGACAGTTTTTGCATGGTAACACATTCCTGGTAGAACTACATAGCAAAGTACAAAGTTCGTATCGGATGGACGAAATTAGTTGAAATAGACAGTTCTTGCATGGTAACACATTCCTGGTAGAACTACATAGCAAAGTACAAAGTTCGTATCGGATGGACGAAATTAGTTGAAATAGACAGTTCTTGCATGGTAACACATTCCTGGTAGAACTACATAGCAAAGTACAAAGTTCGTATTGGATGGACGAAATAAGTTGAAATAGACAGTTTTTGCATGGTAACACATTCCTGGTAGAACTACACAGCAAAGTACAAAGTTCGTATCGGATGGACGAAATTAGTTGAAATAGACAGTTTTTGCATGGTAACACATTCCTGGTAGAACTACATAGCAAAGTACAAAGTTCGTATCGGATGGACGAAATTAGTTGAAATAGACAGTTTTTGCATGGTAACACATTCCTGGTAGAACTACATAGCAAAGTACAAAGTTAGTATCGGATGGACGAAATTAGTTGAAATAGACAGTTTTTGCATGGTAACACATTCCTGGTAGAACTACATAGCAAAGTACAAAGTTCGTATCGGATGGACGAAATTAGTTGAAATAGACAGTTTTTGCATGGTAACACATTCCTGGTAGAACTACATAGCAAAGTACAAAGTTTGTATCGGATGGACGAAATTAGTTGAAATAGACAGTTTTTGCATGGTAACACATTCCTGGTAGAACTACACAGTAAAGTACAAAGTTCGTATTGGATGGACGAAATAAGTTGAAATAGACAGTTTTTGCATGGTAACACATTCCTGGTAGAACTACATAGCAAAGTACAAAGTTCGTTTTGGATGGACGAAATTAGTTGAAATAGACAGTTTTTGCATGGTAACACATTCCTGGTAGAACTACATAGCAAAGTACAAAGTTCGTATCGGATGGACGAAATTAGTTGAAATAGACAGTTTTTGCATGGTAACACATTCCTGGTAGAACTACATAGCAAAGTACAAAGTTAGTATCGGATGGACGAAATTAGTTGAAATAGACAGTTTTTGCATGGTAACACATTCCTGGTAGAACTACATAGCAAAGTACAAAGTTCGTATCGGATGGACGAAATTAGTTGAAAAAGACAGTTTTTGCATGGTAACACATTCCTGGTAGAACTACATAGCAAAGTACAAAGTTCGTTTTGTATGGACAAAATTAGTTGAAATAGACAGTTTTTGCATGGTAACACATTCCTGGTAGAACTACATAGCAAAGTACAAAGTTCGTTTTGTATGGACAAAATTAGTTGAAATAGACAGTTTTTGCATGGTAACACATTCCTGGTAGAACTACATAGCAAAGTACAAAGTTCGTATCGGATGGACGAAATTAGTTGAAATAGACAGTTTTTGCATGGTAACACATTCCTGGTAGAACTACATAGCAAAGTACAAAGTTCGTATCGGATGGACGAAATTAGTTAAAATAGACAGTTTTTGCATGGTAACACATTCCTGGTAGAACTACATAGCAAAGTACAAAGTTCGTATCGGATGGACGAAATTAGTTGAAATAGACAGTTTTTGCATGGTAACACATACCTGGTAGAACTACATAGCAAAGTACAAAGTTAGTATCGGATGGACGAAATTAGTTGAAATAGACAGTTTTTGCATGGTAACACATTCCTGGTAGAACTACATAGCAAAGTACAAAGTTCGTTTTGGATGGACGAAATTAGTTGAAATAGACAGTTTTTGCATGGTAACACATTCCTGGTAGAACTACATAGCAAAGTACAAAGTTCGTTTTGTATGGACAAAATTAGTTGAAATAGACAGTTTTTGCATGGTAACACATTCCTGGTAGAACTACATAGCAAAGTACAAAGTTCGTATCGGATGGACGAAATTAGTTGAAATAGACAGTTTTTGCATGGTAACACATTCCTGGTAGAACTACATAGCAAAGTACAAAGTTCGTATCGGATGGACGAAATTAGTTGAAATAGACAGTTTTTGCATGGTAACACATTCCTGGTAGAACTACATAGCAAAGTACAAAGTTCGTTTTGGATGGACGAAATTAGTTGAAATAGACAGTTTTTGCATGGTAACACATTCCTGGTAGAACTACATAGCAAAGTACAAAGTTCGTATCGGATGGACGAAATTAGTTGAAATAGACAGTTTTTGCATGGTAACACATTCCTGGTAGAACTACATAGCAAAGTACAAAGTTCGTATCGGATGGACAAAATTAGTTGAAATAGACAGTTTTTGCATGGTAACACATTCCTGGTAGAACTACATAGCAAAGTACAAAGTTCGTTTTGGATGGACGAAATTAGTTGAAATAGACAGTTTTTGCATGGTAACACATTCCTGGTAGAACTACATAGCAAAGTACAAAGTTCGTTTTGTATGGACGAAATTAGTTGAAATAGACAGTTTTTGCATGGTAACACATTCCTGGTAGAACTACATAGCAAAGTACAAAGTTCGTATCGGATGGACGAAATTAGTTGAAATAGACAGTTTTTGCATGGTAACACATTCCTGGTAGAACTACATAGCAAAGTACAAAGTTCGTTTTGTATGGACGAAATTAGTTGAAAAAGACAGTTTTTGCATGGTAACACATTCCTGGTAGAACTACATAGCAAAGTACAAAGTTCGTTTTGTATGGACAAAATTAGTTGAAATAGACAGTTTTTGCATGGTAACACATTCCTGGTAGAACTACATAGCAAAGTACAAAGTTCGTTTTGTATGGACGAAATTAGTTGAAAAAGACAGTTTTTGCATGGTAACACATTCCTGGTAGAACTACATAGCAAAGTACAAAGTTCGTATCGGATGGACGAAATTAGTTGAAATAGACAGTTTTTGCATGGTAACACATTCCTGGTAGAACTACATAGCAAAGTACAAAGTTCGTTTTGTATGGACGAAATTAGTTGAAATAGACAGTTTTTGCATGGTAACACATTCCTGGTAGAACTACATAGCAAAGTACAAAGTTCGTATCGGATGGACGAAATTAGTTGAAATAGACAGTTTTTGCATGGTAACACATTCCTGGTAGAACTACATAGCAAAGTACAAAGTTCGTATCGGATGGACGAAATTAGTTGAAAAAGACAGTTTTTGCATGGTAACACATTCCTGGTAGAACTACATAGCAAAGTACAAAGTTCGTTTTGTATGGACAAAATTAGTTGAAATAGACAGTTTTTGCATGGTAACACATTCCTGGTAGAACTACATAGCAAAGTACAAAGTTCGTTTTGGATGGACGAAATTAGTTGAAATAGACAGTTTTTGCATGGTAACACATTCCTGGTAGAACTACATAGCAAAGTACAAAGTTCGTATCGGATGGACGAAATTAGTTGAAATAGACAGTTTTTGCATGGTAACACATTCCTGGTAGAACTACATAGCAAAGTACAAAGTTCGTTTTGTATGGACAAAATTAGTTGAAATAGACAGTTTTTGCATGGTAACACATTCCTGGTAGAACTACATAGCAAAGTACAAAGTTCGTATCGGATGGACGAAATTAGTTGAAATAGACAGTTTTTGCATGGTAACACATTCCTGGTAGAACTACATAGCAAAGTACAAAGTTAGTATCGGATGGACGAAATTAGTTGAAATAGACAGTTTTTGCATGGTAACACATTCCTGGTAGAACTACATAGCAAAGTACAAAGTTCGTATCGGATGGACGAAATTAGTTGAAAAAGACAGTTTTTGCATGGTAACACATTCCTGGTAGAACTACATAGCAAAGTACAAAGTTCGTTTTGTATGGACAAAATTAGTTGAAATAGACAGTTTTTGCATGGTAACACATTCCTGGTAGAACTACATAGCAAAGTACAAAGTTCGTATCGGATGGACGAATTTAGTTGAAATAGACAGTTTTTGCATGGTAACACATTCCTGGTAGAACTACATAGCAAAGTACAAAGTTAGTATCGGATGGACGAAATTAGTTGAAATAGACAGTTTTTGCATGGTAACACATTCCTGGTAGAACTACATAGCAAAGTACAAAGTTCGTTTTGGATGGACGAAATTAGTTGAAATAGACAGTTTTTGCATGGTAACACATTCCTGGTAGAACTACATAGCAAAGTACAAAGTTCGTTTTGTATGGACAAAATTAGTTGAAATAGACAGTTTTTGCATGGTAACACATTCCTGGTAGAACTACATAGCAAAGTACAAAGTTCGTATCGGATGGACAAAATTAGTTGAAATAGACAGTTTTTGCATGGTAACACATTCCTGGTAGAACTACATAGCAAAGTACAAAGTTAGTATCGGATGGACGAAATTAGTTGAAATAGACAGTTTTTGCATGGTAACACATTCCTGGTAGAACTACATAGCAAAGTACAAAGTTCGTATCGGATGGACGAAATTAGTTGAAAAAGACAGTTTTTGCATGGTAACACATTCCTGGTAGAACTACATAGCAAAGTACAAAGTTCGTTTTGTATGGACAAAATTAGTTGAAATAGACAGTTTTTGCATGGTAACACATTCCTGGTAGAACTACATAGCAAAGTACAAAGTTCGTTTTGGATGGACAAAATTAGTTGAAATAGACAGTTTTTGCATGGTAACACATTCCTGGTAGAACTACATAGTAAAGTACAAAGTTCGTATCGGATGGACGAATTTAGTTGAAATAGACAGTTTTTGCATGGTAACACATTCCTGGTAGAACTACATAGCAAAGTACAAAGTTCGTATCAGATGGACGAAATTAGTTGAAAAAGACAGTTTTTGCATGGTAACACATTCCTGGTAGAACTACATAGCAAAGTACAAAGTTCGTTTTGTATGGACAAAATTAGTTGAAATAGACAGTTTTTGCATGGTAACACATTCCGGGTAGAACTACATAGCAAAGTACAAAGTTCGTTTTGTATGGACAAAATTAGTTGAAATAGACAGTTTTTGCATGGTAACACATTCCTGGTAGAACTACACAGCAAAGTACAAAGTTCGTTTCGGATGGACGAAATTAGTTGAAATAGACAGTTTTTGCATGGTAACACATTCCTGGTAGAACTACATAGCAAAGTACAAAGTTCGTATCGGATGGACGAAATTAGTTGAAATAGACAGTTTTTGCATGGTAACACATTCCTGGTAGAACTACATAGCAAAGTACAAAGTTCGTATCGGATGGACGAAATTAGTTGAAAAAGACAGTTTTTGCATGGTAACACATTCCTGGTAGAACTACATAGCAAAGTACAAAGTTCGTATCGGATGGACGAAATAAGTTGAAAAAGACAGTTTTTGCATGGTAACACATTCCTGGTAGAACTACATAGCAAAGTACAAAGTTCGTATCGGATGGACGAAATAAGTTGAAATAGACAGTTTTTGCATGGTAACACACTCCTGGTAGAACTACATAGCAAAGTACAAAGTTCGTATCGGATGGACGAAATTAGTTGAAATAGACAGTTTTTGCATGGTAACACATTCCTGGTAGAACTACATAGCAAAGTACAAAGTTCGTATCGGATGGACGAAATTAGTTGAAATAGACAGTTTTTGCATGGTAACACATTCCTGGTAGAACTACATAGCAAAGTACAAAGTTCGTATCGGATGGACGAAATTAGTTGAAAAAGACAGTTTTTGCATGGTAACACATTCCTGGTAGAACTACATAGCAAAGTACAAAGTTCGTTTTGTATGGACAAAATTAGTTGAAATAGACAGTTTTTGCATGGTAACACATTCCTGGTAGAACTACATAGCAAAGTACAAAGTTCGTTTTGTATGGACAAAATTAGTTGAAATAGACAGTTTTTGCATGGTAACACATTCCTGGTAGAACTACATAGCAAAGTACAAAGTTCGTTTTGTATGGACAAAATTAGTTGAAATAGACAGTTTTTGCATGGTAACACATTCCTGGTAGAACTACATAGCAAAGTACAAAGTTCGTATCGGATGGACGAAATTAGTTGAAATAGACAGTTTTTGCATGGTAACACATTCCTGGTAGAACTACACAGCAAAGTACAAAGTTCGTTTCGGATGGACGAAATTAGTTGAAATAGACAGTTTTTGCATGGTAACACATTCCTGGTAGAACTACATAGCAAAGTACAAAGTTCGTATCGGATGGACGAAATTAGTTGAAATAGACAGTTTTTGCATGGTAACACATTCCTGGTAGAACTACATAGCAAAGTACAAAGTTCGTATCGGATGGACGAAATTAGTTGAAAAAGACAGTTTTTGCATGGTAACACATTCCTGGTAGAACTACATAGCAAAGTACAAAGTTCGTTTTGTATGGACAAAATTAGTTGAAATAGACAGTTTTTGCATGGTAACACATTCCTGGTAGAACTACATAGCAAAGTACAAAGTTCGTTTTGTATGGACAAAATTAGTTGAAATAGACAGTTTTTGCATGGTAACACATTCCTGGTAGAACTACATAGCAAAGTACAAAGTTCGTATCGGATGGACGAAATTAGTTGAAATAGACAGTTTTTGCATGGTAACACATTCCTGGTAGAACTACATAGCAAAGTACAAAGTTAGTATCGGATGGACGAAATTAGTTGAAATAGACAGTTTTTGCATGGTAACACATTCCTGGTAGAACTACATATCAAAGTACAAAGTTCGTTTTGGATGGACGAAATTAGTTGAAATAGACAGTTTTTGCATGGTAACACATTCCTGGTAGAACTACATAGCAAAGTACAAAGTTCGTTTTGTATGGACAAAATTAGTTGAAATAGACAGTTTTTGCATGGTAACACATTCCTGGTAGAACTACATAGCAAAGTACAAAGTTCGTTTTGTATGGACAAAATTAGTTGAAATAGACAGTTTTTGCATGGTAACACATTCCTGGTAGAACTACATAGCAAAGTACAAAGTTCGTATCGGATGGACGAAATTAGTTGAAATAGACAGTTTTTGCATGGTAACACATTCCAGGTAGAACTACATAGCAAAGTACAAAGTTAGTATCGGATGGACGAAATTAGTTGAAATAGACAGTTTTTGCATGGTAACACATTCCTGGTAGAACTACATAGCAAAGTACAAAGTTCGTATCGGATGGACGAAATTAGTTGAAAAAGACAGTTTTTGCATGGTAACACATTCCTGGTAGAACTACATAGCAAAGTACAAAGTTCGTTTTGTATGGACAAAATTAGTTGAAATAGACAGTTTTTGCATGGTAACACATTCCTGGTAGAACTACATAGCAAAGTACAAAGTTCGTTTTGTATGGACAAAATTAGTTGAAATAGACAGTTTTTGCATGGTAACACATTCCTGGTAGAACTACATAGCAAAGTACAAAGTTCGTTTTGTATGGACAAAACTAGTTGAAATAGACAGTTTTTGCATGGTAATACATTCCTGGTAGAACTACATAGCAAAGTACAAAGTTCGTATCGGATGGACGAAATTAGTTGAAATAGACAGTTTTTGCATGGTAACACATTCCTGGTAGAACTACATAGCAAAGTACAAAGTTAGTATCGGATGGACGAAATTAGTTGAAATAGACAGTTTTTGCATGGTAACACATTCCTGGTAGAACTACATAGCAAAGTACAAAGTTCGTTTTGTATGGACAAAATTAGTTGAAATAGACAGTTTTTGCATGGTAACACATTCCTGGTAGAACTACATAGCAAAGTACAAAGTTCGTATCGGATGGACGAAATTAGTTGAAATAGACAGTTTTTGCATGGTAACACATTCCTGGTAGAACTACATAGCAAAGTACAAAGTTAGTATCGGATGGACGAAATTAGTTGAAATAGACAGTTTTTGCATGGTAACACATTCCTGGTAGAACTACATAGCAAAGTACAAAGTTCGTATCGGATGGACGAAATTAGTTGAAATAGACAGTTTTTGCATGGTAACACATTCCTGGTAGAACTACATAGCAAAGTACAAAGTTAGTATCGGATGGACGAAATTAGTTGAAATAGACAGTTTTTGCATGGTAACACATTCCTGGTAGAACTACATAGCAAAGTACAAAGTTCGTATCAGATGGACGAAATTAGTTGAAAAAGACAGTTTTTGCATGGTAACACATTCCTGGTAGAACTACATAGCAAAGTACAAAGTTCGTTTTGTATGGACAAAATTAGTTGAAATAGACAGTTTTTGCATGGTAACACATTCCTGGTAGAACTACATAGCAAAGTACAAAGTTCGTTTTGTATGGACAAAATTAGTTGAAATAGACAGTTTTTGCATGGTAACACATTCCTGGTAGAACTACATAGCAAAGTACAAAGTTCGTTTTGTATGGACAAAATTAGTTGAAATAGACAGTTTTTGCATGGTAACACATTCCTGGTAGAACTACATAGCAAAGTACAAAGTTCGTATCGGATGGACGAAATTAGTTGAAATAGACAGTTTTTGCATGGTAACACATTCCTGGTAGAACTACATAGCAAAGTACAAAGTTCGTTTTGTATGGACAAAATTAGTTGAAATAGACAGTTTTTGCATGGTAACACATTCCTGGTAGAACTACATAGCAAAGTACAAAGTTCGTTTTGTATGGACAAAACTAGTTGAAATAGACAGTTTTTGCATGGTAATACATTCCTGGTAGAACTACATAGCAAAGTACAAAGTTCGTATCGGATGGACGAAATTAGTTGAAATAGACAGTTTTTGCATGGTAACACATTCCTGGTAGAACTACATAGCAAAGTACAAAGTTAGTATCGGATGGACGAAATTAGTTGAAATAGACAGTTTTTGCATGGTAACACATTCCTGGTGGAACTACATAGCAAAGTACAAAGTTCGTATCGGATGGACGAAATTAGTTGAAATAGACAGTTTTTGCATGGTAACACATTCCTGGTAGAACTACATAGCAAAGTACAAAGTTCGTATCGGATGGACGAAATTAGTTGAAAAAGACAGTTTTTGCATGGTAACACATTCCTGGTAGAACTACATAGCAAAGTACAAAGTTCGTTTTGTATGGACAAAATTAGTTGAAATAGACAGTTTTTGCATGGTAACACATTCCTGGTAGAACTACATAGCAAAGTACAAAGTTCGTATCGGATGGACGAAATTAGTTGAAATAGACAGTTTTTGCATGGTAACACATTCCTGGTAGAACTACATAGCAAAGTACAAAGTTAGTATCGGATGGACGAAATTAGTTGAAATAGACAGTTTTTGCATGGTAACACATTCCTGGTAGAACTACATAGCAAAGTACAAAGTTCGTATCGGATGGACGAAATTAGTTGAAATAGACAGTTTTTGCATGGTAACACATTCCTGGTAGAACTACATAGCAAAGTACAAAGTTCGTATCGGATGGACGAAATTAGTTGAAATAGACAGTTTTTGCATGGTAACACATTCCTGGTAGAACTACATAGCAAAGTACAAAGTTAGTATCGGATGGACGAAATTAGTTGAAATAGACAGTTTTTGCATGGTAACACATTCCTGGTAGAACTACATAGCAAAGTACAAAGTTTGTATCGGATGGACGAAATTAGTTGAAATAGACAGTTTTTGCATGGTAACACATTCCTGGTAGAACTACATAGCAAAGTACAAAGTTCGTATCGGATGGACGAAATTAGTTGAAATAGACAGTTTTTGCATGGTAACACATTCCTGGTAGAACTACATAGCAAAGTACAAAGTTCGTATCGGATGGACGAAATTAGTTGAAAAAGACAGTTTTTGCATGGTAACACATTCCTGGTAGAACTACATAGCAAAGTACAAAGTTCGTTTTGTGTGGACAAAATTAGTTGAAATAGACAGTTTTTGCATAGTAACACATTCCTGGTAGAACTACATAGCAAAGTACAAAGTTCGTTTTGTATGGACAAAATTAGTTGAAATAGACAGTTTTTGCATGGTAACACATTCCTGGTAGAACTACATAGCAAAGTACAAAGTTCGTTTTGTATGGACAAAATTAGTTGAAATAGACAGTTTTTGCATGGTAACACATTCCTGGTAGAACTACATAGCAAAGTACAAAGTTCGTATCGGATGGACGAAATTAGTTGAAATAGACAGTTTTTGCATGGTAACACATTCCTGGTAGAACTACATAGCAAAGTACAAAGTTCGTTTTGGATGGACAAAATTATTTGAAATAGACAGTTTTTGCATGGTAACACATTCCTGGTAGAACTACATAGCAAAGTACAAAGTTAGTATCGGATGGACGAAATTAGTTGAAATAGACAGTTTTTGCATGGTAACACATTCCTGGTAGAACTACATAGCAAAGTACAAAGTTCGTTTTGGATGGACAAAATTATTTGAAATAGACAGTTTTTGCATGGTAACACATTCCTGGTAGAACTACATAGCAAAGTACAAAGTTAGTATCGGATGGACGAAATTAGTTGAAATAGACAGTTTTTGCATGGTAACACATTCCTGGTAGAACTACATAGCAAAGTACAAAGTTCGTATCGGATGGACGAAATTAGTTGAAATAGACAGTTTTTGCATGGTAACACATTCCTGGTAGAACTACATAGCAAAGTACAAAGTTTGTATCGGATGGACGAAATTAGTTGAAATAGACAGTTTTTGCATGGTAACACATTCCTGGTAGAACTACACAGTAAAGTACAAAGTTCGTATTGGATGGACGAAATAAGTTGAAATAGACAGTTTTTGCATGGTAACACATGCCTGGTAGAACTACACAGCAAAGTACAAAGTTCGTATCGGATGGACGAAATTAGTTGAAATAGACAGTTTTTGCATGGTAACACATTCCTGGTAGAACTACATAGCAAAGTATAAAGTTCGTATCGGATGGACGAAATTAGTTGAAATAGACAGTTTTTGCATGGTAACACATTCCTGGTAGAACTACATAGCAAAGTACAAAGTTAGTATCGGATGGACGAAATTAGTTGAAATAGACAGTTTTTGCATGGTAACACATTCCTGGTAGAACTACATAGCAAAGTACAAAGTTCGTATCGGATGGACGAAATTAGTTGAAAAAGACAGTTTTTGCATGGTAACACATTCCTGGTAGAACTACATAGCAAAGTACAAAGTTCGTTTTGGATGGACGAAATTAGTTGAAATAGACAGTTTTTGCATGGTAACACATTCCTGGTGGAACTACATAGCAAAGTACAAAGTTCGTTTTGGATGGACAAAATTAGTTGAAATAGACAGTTTTTGCATGCTAACACATTCCTGGTAGAACTACATAGCAAAGTACAAAGTTCGTATCGGATGGACGAAATTAGTTGAAAAAGACAGTTTTTGCATGGTAACACATTCCTGGTAGAACTACATAGCAAAGTACAAAGTTCGTTTTGGATGGACGAAATTAGTTGAAATAGACAGTTTTTGCATGGTAACACATTCCTGGTAGAACTACATAGCAAAGTACAAAGTTCGTATCGGATGGACGAAATTAGTTGAAATAGACAGTTTTTGCATGGTAACACATTCCTGGTAGAACTACATAGCAAAGTACAAAGTTCATATCGGATGGAGGAAATTAGTTGAAATAGACAGTTTTTGCATGGTAACACATTCCTGGTAGAACTACATAGCAAAGTACAAAGTTCGTTTTGGATGGACGAAATTAGTTGAAATAGACAGTTTTTGCATGGTAACACATTCCTGGTAGAACTACATAGCAAAGTACAAAGTTCGTTTTGGATGGACAAAATTAGTTGAAATAGACAGTTTTTGCATGCTAACACATTCCTGGTAGAACTACATAGCAAAGTACAAAGTTCGTATCGGATGGACGAAATTAGTTGAAAAAGACAGTTTTTGCATGGTAACACATTCCTGGTAGAACTACATAGCAAAGTACAAAGTTCGTTTTGGATGGACGAAATTAGTTGAAATAGACAGTTTTTGCATGGTAACACATTCCTGGTAGAACTACATAGCAAAGTACAAAGTTCGTATCGGATGGACAAAATAAGTTGAAATAGACAGTTTTTGCATGGTAACACACTCCTGGTAGAACTACATAGCAAAATACAAAGTTCGTATCGGATGGACAAAATTAGTTGAAATAGACAGTTTTTGCATGGTAACACATTCCTGGTATAACTACATAGCAAAATACAAAGTTCGTATCGGATGGACGAAATTAGTTGAAATAGACAGTTTTTGCATGGTAACACATTCCTGGTAGAACTACATAGCAAAGTACAAAGTTCGTATCGGATGGACGAAATCAGTTGAAAAAGACAGTTTTTGCATGGTAACACACTCCTGGTAGAACTACATAGCAAAGTACAAAGTTCATATCGGATGGAGGAAATTAGTTTAAATAGACAGTTTTTGCATGGTAACACATTCCTGGTAGAACTACATAGCAAAGTACAAAGTTCGTTTTGGATGGACGAAATTAGTTGAAATAGACAGTTTTTGCATGCTAACACATTCCTGGTAGAACTACATAGCAAAGTACAAAGTTCGTTTTGGATGGACAAAATTAGTTGAAATAGACAGTTTTTGCATGGTAACACATTCCTGGTAGAACTACATAGCAAAGTACAAAGTTCGTTTTGTATGGACAAAATTAGTTGAAATAGACAGTTTTTGCATGGTAACACATTCCTGGTAGAACTACATAGCAAAGTACAAAGTTAGTATCGGATGGACGAAATTAGTTGAAATAGACAGTTTTTGCATGGTAACACATTCCTGGTAGAACTACATAGCAAAGTATAAAGTTCGTATCGGATGGACGAAATTAGTTGAAATAGACAGTTTTTGCATGGTAACACATTCCTGGTAGAACTACATAGCAAAGTACAAAGTTAGTATCGGATGGACGAAATTAGTTGAAATAGACAGTTTTTGCATGGTAACACATTCCTGGTAGAACTACATAGCAAAGTACAAAGTTAGTATCGGATGGACGAAATTAGTTGAAATAGACAGTTTTTGCATGGTAACACATTCCTGGTAGAACTACATAGCAAAGTATAAAGTTCGTATCGGATGGACGAAATTAGTTGAAATAGACAGTTTTTGCATGGTAACACATTCCTGGTAGAACTACATAGCAAAGTACAAAGTTAGTATCGGATGGACGAAATTAGTTGAAAAAGACAGTTTTTGCATGGTAACACATTCCTGGTAGAACTACATAGCAAAGTACAAAGTTCGTTTTGGATGAACGAAATTAGTTGAAATAGACAGTTTTTGCATGGTAACACATTCCTGGTAGAACTACATAGCAAAGTACAAAGTTCGTTTTGGATGGACAAAATTAGTTGAAATAGACAGTTTTTGCATGCTAACACATTCCTGGTAGAACTACATAGCAAAGTACAAAGTTCGTTTTGGATGGACGAAATTAGTTGAAATAGACAGTTTTTGCATGGTAACACATTCCTGGTAGAACTACATAGCAAAGTACAAAGTTCGTATCGGATGGACGAAATTAGTTGAAATAGACAGTTTTTGCATGGTAACACATTCCTGGTAGAACTACATAGCAAAGTACAAAGTTCATATCGGATGGAGGAAATTAGTTTAAATAGACAGTTTTTGCATGGTAACACATTCCTGGTAGAACTACATAGCAAAGTACAAAGTTCGTTTTGGATGGACGAAATTAGTTGAAATAGACAGTTTTTGCATGGTAACACATTCCTGGTAGAACTACATAGCAAAGTACAAAGTTCGTTTTGGATGGACAAAATTAGTTGAAATAGACAGTTTTTGCATGCTAACACATTCCTGGTAGAACTACATAGCAAAGTACAAAGTTCGTATCGGATGGACGAAATTAGTTGAAAAAGACAGTTTTTGCATGGTAACACATTCCTGGTAGAACTACATAGCAAAGTACAAAGTTCGTTTTGGATGGACGAAATTAGTTGAAATAGACAGTTTTTGCATGGTAACACATTCCTGGTAGAACTACATAGCAAAGTACCAAGTTCGTATCGGATGGACGAAATAAGTTGAAATAGACAGTTTTTGCATGGTAACACACTCCTGGTAGAACTACATAGCAAAGTACAAAGTTCGTTTTGGATGGACGAAATTAGTTGAAATAGACAGTTTTTGCATGCTAACACATTCCTGGTAGAACTACATAGCAAAGTACAAAGTTCGTTTTGGATGGACAAAATTAGTTGAAATAGACAGTTTTTGCATGGTAACATATTCCTGGTAGAACTACATAGCAAAGTACAAAGTTCGTTTTGTATGGACAAAATTAGTTGAAATAGACAGTTTTTGCATGGTAACACATTCCTGGTAGAACTACATAGCAAAGTACAAAGTTAGTATCGGATGGACGAAATTAGTTGAAATAGACAGTTTTTGCATGGTAACACATTCCTGGTAGAACTACATAGCAAAGTACAAAGTTCGTATCGGATGGACGAAATTAGTTGAAAAAGACAGTTTTTGCATGGTAACACATTCCTGGTAGAACTACATAGCAAAGTACAAAGTTCGTTTTGGATGGACGAAATTAGTTGAAATAGACAGTTTTTGCATGGTAACACATTCCTGGTAGAACTACATAGCAAAGTACAAAGTTCGTATCGGATGGACGAAATTAGTTGAAATAGACAGTTTTTGCATGGTAACACATTCCTGGTAGAACTACATAGCAAAGTACAAAGTTCGTTTTGGATGGACGAAATTAGTTGAAATAGACAGTTTTTGCATGGTAACACATTCCTGGTAGAACTACATAGCAAAGTACAAAGTTCGTTTTGGATGGACGAAATTAGTTGAAATAGACAGTTTTTGCATGGTAACACATTCCTGGTAGAACTACATAGCAAAGTACAAAGTTAGTATCGGATGGACGAAATTAGTTGAAATAGACAGTTTTTGCATGGTAACACATTCCTGGTAGAACTACATAGCAAAGTACAAAGTTCGTATCGGATGGACGAAATTAGTTGAAATAGACAGTTTTTGCATGGTAACACACTCCTGGTAGAACTACATAGCAAAGTACAAAGTTCGTATCGGATGGACGAAATTAGTTGAAATAGACAGTTTTTGCATGGTAACACATTCCTGGTAGAACTACATAGCAAAGTACAAAGTTCGTTTTGGATGGACGAAATTAGTTGAAATAGACAGTTTTTGCATGGTAACACATTCCTGGTAGAACTACATAGCAAAGTACAAAGTTCGTTTTGGATGGACGAAATTAGTTGAAATAGACAGTTTTTGCATGGTAACACATTCCTGGTAGAACTACATAGCAAAGTACAAAGTTCGTATCGGATGGACGAAATTAGTTGAAATAGACAGTTTTTGCATGGTAACACATTCCTGGTAGAACTACATAGCAAAGTACAAAGTTAGTATCGGATGGACGAAATTAGTTGAAATAGACAGTTTTTGCATGGTAACACATTCCTGGTAGAACTACATAGCAAAGTACAAAGTTCGTATCGGATGGACGAAATTAGTTGAAAAAGACAGTTTTTGCATGGTAACACATTCCTGGTAGAACTACATAGCAAAGTACAAAGTTCGTTTTGGATGGACGAAATTAGTTGAAATAGACAGTTTTTGCATGGTAACACATTCCTGGTAGAACTACATAGCAAAGTACAAAGTTCGTATCGGATGGACGAAATTAGTTGAAATAGACAGTTTTTGCATGGTAACACATTCCTGGTAGAACTACATAGCAAAGTACAAAGTTCGTATCGGATGGACGAAATTAGTTGAAATAGACAGTTTTTGCATGGTAACACATTCCTGGTAGAACTACATAGCAAAGTACAAAGTTCGTATCGGATGGACGAAATTAGTTGAAATAGACAGTTTTTGCATGGTAACACATTCCTGGTAGAACTACATAGCAAAGTACAAAGTTCGTTTTGGATGGACGAAATTAGTTGAAATAGACAGTTTTTGCATGGTAACACATTCCTGGTAGAACTACATAGCATAGTACAAAGTTCGTATCGGATGGACGAAATTAGTTGAAATAGACAGTTTTTGCATGGTAACACATTCCTGGTAGAACTACATAGCAAAGTACAAAGTTCGTTTTGGATGGACAAAATTAGTTGAAATAGACAGTTTTTGCATGCTAACACATTCCTGGTAGAACTACATAGCAAAGTACAAAGTTCGTATCGGATGGACGAAATTAGTTGAAATAGACAGTTTTTGCATGGTAACACATTCCTGGTAGAACTACATAGCAAAGTACAAAGTTCGTATCGGATGGACGAAATTAGTTGAAATAGACAGTTTTTGCATGGTAACACATTCCTGGTAGAACTACATAGCAAAGTACAAAGTTCGTTTTGGATGGACAAAATTAGTTGAAATAGACAGTTTTTGCATGGTAACACATTCCTGGTAGAACTACATAGCAAAGTACAAAGTTCGTTTTGGATGGACAAAATTAGTTGAAATAGACAGTTTTTGCATGGTAACACATTCCTGGTAGAACTACATAGCAAAGTACAAAGTTCGTATTGGATGGACTAAATAAGTTGAAATAGACAGTTTTTGCATGGTAACACATTCCTGGTAGAACTACACAGCAAAGTACAAAGTTCGTTTCGGATGGACGAAATTAGTTGAAATAGACAGTTTTTGCATGGTAACACATTCCTGGTAGAACTACATAGCAAAGTACAAAGTTCGTATCGGATGGACGAAATTAGTTGAAATAGACAGTTTTTGCATGGTAACACATTCCTGGTAGAACTACATAGCAAAGTACAAAGTTAGTATCGGATGGACGAAATTAGTTGAAATAGACAGTTTTTGCATGGTAACACATTCCTGGTAGAACTACATAGCAAAGTACAAAGTTCGTTTTGGATGGACGAAATTAGTTGAAATAGACAGTTTTTGCATGGTAACACATTCCTGGTAGAACTACATAGCAAAGTACAAAGTTCGTTTTGGATGGACGAAATTAGTTGAAATAGACAGTTTTTGCATGGTAACACATTCCTGGTAGAACTACATAGCAAAGTACAAAGTTCGTTTTGGATGGACGAAATTAGTTGAAATAGACAGTTTTTGCATGGTAACACATTCCTGGTAGAACTACATAGCAAAGTACAAAGTTCGTATCGGATGGACGAAATTAGTTGAAATAGACAGTTTTTGCATGGTAACACATTCCTGGTAGAACTACATAGCAAAGTACAAAGTTAGTATCGGATGGACGAAATTAGTTGAAATAGACAGTTTTTGCATGGTAACACATTCCTGGTAGAACTACATAGCAAAGTAAAAAGTTCGTTTTGTATGGACGAAATTAGTTGAAATAGACAGTTTTTGCATGGTAACACATTCCTGGTAGAACTACATAGCAAAGTACAAAGTTCGTTTTGTATGGACAAAATTAGTTGAAATAGACAGTTTTTGCATGGTAACACATTCCTGGTAGAACTACATAGCAAAGTACAAAGTTCGTTTTGGATGGACGAAATTAGTTGAAATAGACAGTTTTTGCATGGTAACACATTCCTGGTAGAACTACATAGCAAAGTACAAAGTTCGTATCGGATGGACGAAATTAGTTGAAATAGACAGTTTTTGCATGGTAACACATTCCTGGTAGAACTACATAGCAAAGTACAAAGTTTGTATCGGATGGACGAAATTAGTTGAAATAGACAGTTTTTGCATGGTAACACATTCCTGGTAGAACTACATAGCAAAGTACAAAGTTCGTTTTGGATGGACAAAATTAGTTGAAATAGACAGTTTTTGCATGGTAACACATTCCTGGTAGAACTACATAGCAAAGTACAAAGTTCGTTTTGTATGGACGAAATTAGTTGAAATAGACAGTTTTTGCATGGTAACACATTCCTGGTAGAACTACATAGCAAAGTACAAAGTTCGTTTTGTATGGACGAAATTAGTTGAAATAGACAGTTTTTGCATGGTAACACATTCCTGGTAGAACTACATAGCAAAGTACAAAGTTCGTTTTGGATGGACAAAATTAGTTGAAATAGACAGTTTTTGCATGGTAACACATTCCTGGTAGAACTACATAGCAAAGTACAAAGTTCGTTTTGGATGGACAAAATTAGTTGAAATAGACAGTTTTTGCATGGTAACACATTCCTGGTAGAACTACATAGCAAAGTACAAAGTTCGTTTTGGATGGACAAAATTAGTTGAAATAGACAGTTTTTGCATGGTAACACATTCCTGGTAGAACTACATAGCAAAGTACAAAGTTAGTATCGGATGGACGAAATTAGTTGAAATAGACAGTTTTTGCATGGTAACACATTCCTGGTAGAACTACATAGCAAAGTACAAAGTTCGTATCGGATGGACGAAATTAGTTGAAATAGACAGTTTTTGCATGGTAACACATTCCTGGTAGAACTACATAGCAAAGTACCAAGTTCGTATCGGATGGACGAAATTAGTTGAAATAGACAGTTTTTGCATGGTAACACACTCCTGGTAGAACTACATAGCAAAGTACAAAGTTCGTATCGGATGGACGAAATTAGTTGAAATAGACAGTTTTTGCATGGTAACACATTCCTGGTAGAACTACATAGCAAAGTACAAAGTTCGTATCGGATGGACGAAATAAGTTGAAATAGACAGTTTTTGCATGGTAACACATTCCTGGTAGAACTACATAGCAAAGTACAAAGTTCGTATCGGATGGACGAAATTAGTTGAAATAGACAGTTTTTGCATGGTAACACATTCCTGGTAGAACTACATAGCAAAGTACAAAGTTCGTTTTGGATGGACAAAATTAGTTGAAATAGACAGTTTTTGCATGGTAACACACTCCTGGTCGAACTACATAGCAAAGTACAAAGTTCATATCGGATGGACGAAATAAGTTAAAATAGACAGTTTTTGCATGGTAACACATTCCTGGTAGAACTAGATAGCAAAGTACCAAGTTCGTATCGGATGGACGAAATAAGTTGAAATAGACAGTTTTTGCATGGTAACACACTCCTGGTAGAACTACATAGCAAAGTACAAAGTTCGTATCGGATGGACGAAATAAGTTGAAATAGACAGTTTTTGCATGGTAACACACTCCTGGTAGAACTACATAGCAAAGTACAAAGTTCGTATCGGATGGACGAAATTAGTTGAAATAGACAGTTTTTGCATGGTAACACACTCCTGGTAGAACTACATAGCAAAGTACCAAGTTCGTATCGGATGGACGAAATAAGTTGAAATAGACAGTTTTTGCATGGTAACACATTCCTGGTAGAACTACATAGCAAAGTACCAAGTTCGTATCGGATGGACGAAATAAGTTGAAATAGACAGTTTTTGCATGGTAACACACTCCTGGTAGAACTACATAGCAAAGTACAAAGTTCGTATCGGATGGACGAAATAAGTTGAAATAGACAGTTTTTGCATGGTAACACATTCCTGGTAGAACTACATAGCAAAGTACCAAGTTCGTATCGGATGGACGAAATAAGTTGAAATAGACAGTTTTTGCATGGTAACACACTCCTGGTAGAACTACATAGCAAAGTACAAAGTTCGTATCGGATGGACGAAATAAGTTGAAATAGACAGTTTTTGCATGGTAACACACTCCTGGTAGAACTACATAGCAAAGTACCAAGTTCGTATCGGATGGACGAAATTAGTTGAAATAGACAGTTTTTGCATGGTAACACACTCCTGGTAGAACTACATAGCAAAGTACCAAGTTCGTATCGGATGGACGAAATAAGTTGAAATAGACAGTTTTTGCATGGTAACACATTCCTGGTAGAACTACATAGCAAAGTACAAAGTTCGTATCGGATGGACGAAATTAGTTGAAATAGACAGTTTTTGCATGGTAACACACTCCTGGTAGAACTACATAGCAAAGTACAAAGTTCGTATCGGATGGACGAAATTAGTTGAAATAGACAGTTTTTGCATGGTAACACATTCCTGGTAGAACTACATAGCAAAGTACAAAGTTCGTATCGGATGGACGAAATTAGTTGAAATAGACAGTTTTTGCATGGTAACACATTCCTGGTAGAACTACATAGCAAAGTACAAAGTTCGTTTTGGATGGACGAAATTAGTTGAAATAGACAGTTTTTGCATGGTAACACATTCCTGGTAGAACTACATAGCAAAGTACAAAGTTAGTATCGGATGGACGAAATTAGTTGAAATAGACAGTTTTTGCATGGTAACACATTCCTGGTAGAACTACATAGCAAAGTACAAAGTTCGTATCGGATGGACGAAATTAGTTGAAATAGACAGTTTTTGCATGGTAACACACTCCTGGTAGAACTACATAGCAAAGTACAAAGTTCGTATCGGATGGACGAAATTAGTTGAAATAGACAGTTTTTGCATGGTAACACACTCCTGGTAGAACTACATAGCAAAGTACAAAGTTCGTATCGGATGGACGAAATTAGTTGAAATAGACAGTTTTTGCATGGTAACACATTCCTGGTAGAACTACATAGCAAAGTACAAAGTTCGTTTTGGATGGACGAAATTAGTTGAAATAGACAGTTTTTGCATGGTAACACATTCCTGGTAGAACTACATAGCAAAGTACAAAGTTCGTTTTGGATGGACGAAATTAGTTGAAATAGACAGTTTTTGCATGGTAACACATTCCTGGTAGAACTACATAGCAAAGTACAAAGTTCGTATCGGATGGACGAAATTAGTTGAAATAGACAGTTTTTGCATGGTAACACATTCCTGGTAGAACTACATAGCAAAGTACAAAGTTAGTATCGGATGGACGAAATTAGTTGAAATAGACAGTTTTTGCATGGTAACACATTCCTGGTAGAACTACATAGCAAAGTACAAAGTTCGTATCGGATGGACGAAATTAGTTGAAAAAGACAGTTTTTGCATGGTAACACATTCCTGGTAGAACTACATAGCAAAGTACAAAGTTCGTTTTGGATGGACGAAATTAGTTGAAATAGACAGTTTTTGCATGGTAACACATTCCTGGTAGAACTACATAGCAAAGTACAAAGTTCGTATCGGATGGACGAAATTAGTTGAAATAGACAGTTTTTGCATGGTAACACATTCCTGGTAGAACTACATAGCAAAGTACAAAGTTCGTATCGGATGGACGAAATTAGTTGAAATAGACAGTTTTTGCATGGTAACACATTCCTGGTAGAACTACATAGCAAAGTACAAAGTTCGTATCGGATGGACGAAATTAGTTGAAATAGACAGTTTTTGCATGGTAACACATTCCTGGTAGAACTACATAGCAAAGTACAAAGTTCGTTTTGGATGGACGAAATTAGTTGAAATAGACAGTTTTTGCATGGTAACACATTCCTGGTAGAACTACATAGCATAGTACAAAGTTCGTATCGGATGGACGAAATTAGTTGAAATAGACAGTTTTTGCATGGTAACACATTCCTGGTAGAACTACATAGCAAAGTACAAAGTTCGTTTTGGATGGACAAAATTAGTTGAAATAGACAGTTTTTGCATGCTAACACATTCCTGGTAGAACTACATAGCAAAGTACAAAGTTCATATCGGATGGACGAAATTAGTTGAAAATAACAGTTTTTGCATGGTAACACATTCCTGGTAGAACTACATAGCAAAGTACAAAGTTCGTATCGGATGGACGAAATTAGTTGAAATAGACAGTTTTTGCATGGTAACACATTCCTGGTAGAACTACATAGCAAAGTACAAAGTTCGTATCGGATGGACGAAATTAGTTGAAATAGACAGTTTTTGCATGGTAACACATTCCTGGTAGAACTACATAGCAAAGTACAAAGTTCGTTTTGGATGGACGAAATTAGTTGAAATAGACAGTTTTTGCATGGTAACACATTCCTGGTAGAACTACATAGCAAAGTACAAAGTTCGTTTTGGATGGACAAAATTAGTTGAAATAGACAGTTTTTGCATGGTAACACATTCCTGGTAGAACTACATAGCAAAGTACAAAGTTCGTATTGGATGGACTAAATAAGTTGAAATAGACAGTTTTTGCATGGTAACACATTCCTGGTAGAACTACACAGCAAAGTACAAAGTTCGTTTCGGATGGACGAAATTAGTTGAAATAGACAGTTTTTGCATGGTAACACATTCCTGGTAGAACTACATAGCAAAGTACAAAGTTCGTATCGGATGGACGAAATTAGTTGAAATAGACAGTTTTTGCATGGTAACACATTCCTGGTAGAACTACACAGTAAAGTACAAAGTTCGTATTGGATGGACGAAATTAGTTGAAATAGACAGTTTTTGCATGGTAACACATTCCTGGTAGAACTACATAGCAAAGTACAAAGTTCGTTTTGGATGGACGAAATTAGTTGAAATAGACAGTTTTTGCATGGTAACACATTCCTGGTAGAACTACATAGCAAAGTACAAAGTTCGTTTTGGATGGACGAAATTAGTTGAAATAGACAGTTTTTGCATGGTAACACATTCCTGGTAGAACTACATAGCAAAGTACAAAGTTCGTTTTGGATGGACGAAATTAGTTGAAATAGACAGTTTTTGCATGGTAACACATTCCTGGTAGAACTACATAGCAAAGTACAAAGTTCGTATCGGATGGACGAAATTAGTTGAAATAGACAGTTTTTGCATGGTAACACATTCCTGGTAGAACTACATAGCAAAGTACAAAGTTAGTATCGGATGGACGAAATTAGTTGAAATAGACAGTTTTTGCATGGTAACACATTCCTGGTAGAACTACATAGCAAAGTAAAAAGTTCGTTTTGTATGGACGAAATTAGTTGAAATAGACAGTTTTTGCATGGTAACACATTCCTGGTAGAACTACATAGCAAAGTACAAAGTTCGTTTTGTATGGACAAAATTAGTTGAAATAGACAGTTTTTGCATGGTAACACATTCCTGGTAGAACTACATAGCAAAGTACAAAGTTCGTTTTGGATGGACGAAATTAGTTGAAATAGACAGTTTTTGCATGGTAACACATTCCTGGTAGAACTACATAGCAAAGTACAAAGTTCGTATCGGATGGACGAAATTAGTTGAAATAGACAGTTTTTGCATGGTAACACATTCCTGGTAGAACTACATAGCAAAGTACAAAGTTCGTATCGGATGGACGAAATTAGTTGAAATAGACAGTTTTTGCATGGTAACACATTCCTGGTAGAACTACATAGCAAAGTACAAAGTTCGTTTTGGATGGACAAAATTAGTTGAAATAGACAGTTTTTGCATGGTAACACATTCCTGGTAGAACTACATAGCAAAGTACAAAGTTCGTTTTGTATGGACGAAATTAGTTGAAATAGACAGTTTTTGCATGGTAACACATTCCTGGTAGAACTACATAGCAAAGTACAAAGTTCGTTTTGTATGGACGAAATTAGTTGAAATAGACAGTTTTTGCATGGTAACACATTCCTGGTAGAACTACATAGCAAAGTACAAAGTTCGTTTTGGATGGACAAAATTAGTTGAAATAGACAGTTTTTGCATGGTAACACATTCCTGGTAGAACTACATAGCAAAGTACAAAGTTCGTTTTGGATGGACAAAATTAGTTGAAATAGACAGTTTTTGCATGGTAACACATTCCTGGTAGAACTACATAGCAAAGTACAAAGTTCGTTTTGGATGGACAAAATTAGTTGAAATAGACAGTTTTTGCATGGTAACACATTCCTGGTAGAACTACATAGCAAAGTACAAAGTTAGTATCGGATGGACGAAATTAGTTGAAATAGACAGTTTTTGCATGGTAACACATTCCTGGTAGAACTACATAGCAAAGTACAAAGTTCGTATCGGATGGACGAAATTAGTTGAAATAGACAGTTTTTGCATGGTAACACATTCCTGGTAGAACTACATAGCAAAGTACCAAGTTCGTATCGGATGGACGAAATTAGTTGAAATAGACAGTTTTTGCATGGTAACACACTCCTGGTAGAACTACATAGCAAAGTACAAAGTTCGTATCGGATGGACGAAATTAGTTGAAATAGACAGTTTTTGCATGGTAACACATTCCTGGTAGAACTACATAGCAAAGTACAAAGTTCGTATCGGATGGACGAAATAAGTTGAAATAGACAGTTTTTGCATGGTAACACATTCCTGGTAGAACTACATAGCAAAGTACAAAGTTCGTATCGGATGGACGAAATTAGTTGAAATAGACAGTTTTTGCATGGTAACACATTCCTGGTAGAACTACATAGCAAAGTACAAAGTTCGTTTTGGATGGACAAAATTAGTTGAAATAGACAGTTTTTGCATGGTAACACACTCCTGGTCGAACTACATAGCAAAGTACAAAGTTCATATCGGATGGACGAAATAAGTTAAAATAGACAGTTTTTGCATGGTAACACATTCCTGGTAGAACTAGATAGCAAAGTACCAAGTTCGTATCGGATGGACGAAATTAGTTGAAATAGACAGTTTTTGCATGGTAACACACTCCTGGTAGAACTACATAGCAAAGTACAAAGTTCGTATCGGATGGACGAAATAAGTTGAAATAGACAGTTTTTGCATGGTAACACACTCCTGGTAGAACTACATAGCAAAGTACAAAGTTCGTATCGGATGGACGAAATTAGTTGAAATAGACAGTTTTTGCATGGTAACACACTCCTGGTAGAACTACATAGCAAAGTACCAAGTTCGTATCGGATGGACGAAATAAGTTGAAATAGACAGTTTTTGCATGGTAACACATTCCTGGTAGAACTACATAGCAAAGTACCAAGTTCGTATCGGATGGACGAAATAAGTTGAAATAGACAGTTTTTGCATGGTAACACACTCCTGGTAGAACTACATAGCAAAGTACAAAGTTCGTATCGGATGGACGAAATAAGTTGAAATAGACAGTTTTTGCATGGTAACACATTCCTGGTAGAACTACATAGCAAAGTACCAAGTTCGTATCGGATGGACGAAATAAGTTGAAATAGACAGTTTTTGCATGGTAACACACTCCTGGTAGAACTACATAGCAAAGTACAAAGTTCGTATCGGATGGACGAAATAAGTTGAAATAGACAGTTTTTGCATGGTAACACACTCCTGGTAGAACTACATAGCAAAGTACCAAGTTCGTATCGGATGGACGAAATTAGTTGAAATAGACAGTTTTTGCATGGTAACACACTCCTGGTAGAACTACATAGCAAAGTACCAAGTTCGTATCGGATGGACGAAATAAGTTGAAATAGACAGTTTTTGCATGGTAACACATTCCTGGTAGAACTACATAGCAAAGTACAAAGTTCGTATCGGATGGACGAAATTAGTTGAAATAGACAGTTTTTGCATGGTAACACACTCCTGGTAGAACTACATAGCAAAGTACAAAGTTCGTATCGGATGGACGAAATTAGTTGAAATAGACAGTTTTTGCATGGTAACACATTCCTGGTAGAACTACATAGCAAAGTACAAAGTTCGTATCGGATGGACGAAATTAGTTGAAATAGACAGTTTTTGCATGGTAACACATTCCTGGTAGAACTACATAGCAAAGTACAAAGTTCGTATCGGATGGACGAAATTAGTTGAAATAGACAGTTTTTGCATGGTAACACACTCCTGGTAGAACTACATAGCAAAGTACAAAGTTCGTATCGGATGGACGAAATTAGTTGAAATAGACAGTTTTTGCATGGTAACACATTCCTGGTAGAACTACATAGCAAAGTACCAAGTTCGTATCGGATGGACGAAATAAGTTGAAATAGACAGTTTTTGCATGGTAACACACTCCTGGTAGAACTACATAGCAAAGTACAAAGTTCGTATCGGATGGACGAAATAAGTTGAAATAGACAGTTTTTGCATGGTAACACACTCCTGGTAGAACTACATAGCAAAGTACAAAGTTCGTATCGGATGGACGAAATAAGTTGAAATAGACAGGTTTTGCATGGTAACACATTCCTGGTAGAACTACATAGCAAAGTACCAAGTTCGTATCGGATGGACGAAATAAGTTGAAATAGACAGTTTTTGCATGGTAACACACTCCTGGTAGAACTACATAGCAAAGTACAAAGTTCGTATCGGATGGACGAAATAAGTTGAAATAGACAGTTTTTGCATGGTAACACACTCCTGGTAGAACTACATAGCAAAAAACCAAGTTCGTATCGGATGGACGAAATAAGTTGAAATAGACAGTTTTTGCATGGTAACACACTCCTGGTAGAACTACATAGCAAAGTACAAAGTTCGTATCGGATGGACGAAATTAGTTGAAATAGACAGTTTTTGCATGGTAACACATTCCTGGTAGAACTACATAGCAAAGTACCAAGTTCGTATCGGATGGACGAAATAAGTTGAAATAGACAGTTTTTGCATGGTAACACACTCCTGGTAGAACTACATAGCAAAGTACAAAGTTCGTATCGGATGGACGAAATAAGTTGAAATAGACAGTTTTTGCATGGTAACACATTCCTGGTAGAACTACATAGCAAAGTACCAAGTTCGTATCGGATGGACGAAATAAGTTGAAATAGACAGTTTTTGCATGGTAACACATTCCTGGTAGAACTACATAGCAAAGTACCAAGTTCGTATCGGATGGACGAAATTAGTTGAAATAGACAGTTTTTGCATGGTAACACACTCCTGGTAGAACTACATAGCAAAGTACAAAGTTCGTATCGGATGGACGAAATAAGTTGAAATAGACAGTTTTTGCATGGTAACACACTCCTGGTAGAACTACATAGCAAAGTACCAAGTTCGTATCGGATGGACGAAATAAGTTGAAATAGACAGTTTTTGCATGGTAACACATTCCTGGTAGAACTACATAGCAAAGTACCAAGTTCGTATCGGATGGACGAAATAAGTTGAAATAGACAGTTTTTGCATGGTAACACACTCCTGGTAGAACTACATAGCAAAGTACAAAGTTCGTATCGGATGGACGAAATAAGTTGAAATAGACAGTTCTTGCATGGTAACACACTCCTGGTAGAACTACATAGCAAAGTACAAAGTTCGTATCGGATGGACGAAATAAGTTGAAATAGACAGTTTTTGCATGGTAACACATTCCTGGTAGAACTACATAGCAAAGTACCAAGTTCGTATCGGATGGACGAAATAAGTTGAAATAGACAGTTTTTGCATGGTAACACACTCCTGGTAGAACTACATAGCAAAGTACAAAGTTCGTATCGGATGGACGAAATAAGTTGAAATAGACAGTTTTTGCATGGTAACACACTCCTGGTAGAACTACATAGCAAAGTACAAAGTTCGTATCGGATGGACGAAATAAGTTGAAATAGACAGTTTTTGCATGGTAACACACTCCTGGTAGAACTACATAGCAAAGTACAAAGTTCGTATCGGATGGACGAAATAAGTTGAAATAGACAGTTTTTGCATGGTAACACATTCCTGGTAGAACTACATAGCAAAGTACCAAGTTCGTATCGGATGGACGAAATTAGTTGAAATAGACAGTTTTTGCATGGTAACACATTCCTGGTAGAACTACATAGCAAAGTACCAAGTTCGTATCGGATGGACGAAATTAGTTGAAATAGACAGTTTTTGCATGGTAACACACTCCTGGTAGAACTACATAGCAAAGTACCAAGTTCGTATCGGATGGACGAAATAAGTTGAAATAGACAGTTTTTGCATGGTAACACATTCCTGGTAGAACTACATAGCAAAGTACAAAGTTCGTATCGGATTGACGAAATTAGTTGAAATAGACAGTTTTTGCATGGTAACACACTCCTGGTAGAACTACATAGCAAAGTACAAAGTTCGTATCGGATGGACGAAATAAGTTGAAATAGACAGTTTTTGCATGGTAACACATTCCTGGTAGAACTACATAGCAAAGTACAAAGTTCGTATCGGATGGACGAAATTAGTTGAAATAGACAGTTTTTGCATGGTAACACATTCCTGGTAGAACTACATAGCAAAGTACAAAGTTCGTATCGGATGGACGAAATTAGTTGAAATAGACAGTTTTTGCATGGTAACACATTCCTGGTAGAACTACATAGCAAAGTACAAAGTTCGTATCGGATGGACGAAATTAGTTGAAATAAACAGTTTTTGCATGGTAACACACTCCTGGTAGAACTACATAGCAAAGTACAAAGTTCGTATCGGATGGACGAAATTAGTTGAAATAGACAGTTTTTGCATGGTAACACATTCCTGGTAGAACTACATAGCAAAGTACCAAGTTCGTATCGGATGGACGAAATTAGTTGAAATAGACAGTTTTTGCATGGTAACACACTCCTGGTAGAACTACATAGCAAAGTACAAAGTTCGTATCGGATGGACGAAATAAGTTGAAATAGACAGTTTTTGCATGGTAACACATTCCTGGTAGAACTACATAGCAAAGTACCAAGTTCGTATCGGATGGACGAAATTAGTTGAAATAGACAGTTTTTGCATGGTAACACATTCCTGGTAGAACTACATAGCAAAGTACAAAGTTCGTATCGGATGGACGAAATAAGTTGAAATAGACAGTTTTTGCATGGTAACACACTCCTGGTAGAACTACATAGCAAAGTACAAAGTTCGTATCGGATGGACGAAATTAGTTGAAATAGACAGTTTTTGCATGGTAACACACTCCTGGTAGAACTACATAGCAAAGTACCAAGTTCGTATCGGATGGACGAAATAAGTTGAAATAGACAGTTTTTGCATGGTAACACATTCCTGGTAGAACTACATAGCAAAGTACAAAGTTCGTATCGGATGGACGAAATTAGTTAAAATAGACAGTTTTTGCATGGTAACACATTCCTGGTAGAACTACATAGCAAAGCACCAAGTTCGTATCGGATGGACGAAATTAGTTGAAATAGACAGTTTTTGCATGGTAACACATTCCTGGTAGAACTACATAGCAAAGTACCAAGTTCGTATCGGATGGACGAAATTAGTTGAAATAGACAGTTTTTGCATGGTAACACATTCCTGGTAGAACTACATAGCAAAGTACAAAGTTCGTATCGGATGGACGAAATTAGTTGAAATAGACAGTTTTTGCATGGTGACACATTCCTGGTAGAACTACATAGCAAAGTACCAAGTTCGTATCGGATGGACGAAATAAGTTGAAATAGACAGTTTTTGCATGGTAACACATTCCTGGTAGAACTACATAGCAAAGTACCAAGTTCGTATCGGATGGACGAAATTAGTTGAAATAGACAGTTTTTGCATGGTAACACACTCCTGGTAGAACTACATAGCAAAGTACAAAGTTCGTATCGGATGGACGAAATAAGTTGAAATAGACAGTTTTTGCATGGTAACACATTCCTGGTAGAACTACATAGCAAAGTACCAAGTTCGTATCGGATGGACGAAATAAGTTGAAATAGACAGTTTTTGCATGGTAACACATTCCTGGTAGAACTACATAGCAAAGTACCAAGTTCGTATCGGATGGACGAAATTAGTTGAAATAGACAGTTTTTGCATGGTAACACACTCCTGGTAGAACTACATAGCAAAGTACAAAGTTCGTATCGGATGGACGAAATTAGTTGAAATAGACAGTTTTTGCATGGTAACACATTCCTGGTAGAACTACATAGCAAAGTACAAAGTTCGTATCGGATGGACGAAATTAGTTGAAATAGACAGTTTTTGCATGGTAACACATTCCTGGTAGAACTACATAGCAAAGTACCAAGTTCGTATCGGATGGACGAAATAAGTTGAAATAGACAGTTTTTGCATGGTAACACATTCCTGGTAGAACTACATAGCAAAGTACCAAGTTCGTATCGGATGGACGAAATTAGTTGAAATAGACAGTTTTTGCATGGTAACACACTCCTGGTAGAACTACATAGCAAAGTACAAAGTTCGTATCGGATGGACGAAATAAGTTGAAATAGACAGTTTTTGCATGGTAACACACTCCTGGTAGAACTACATAGCAAAGTACAAAGTTCGTATCGGATGGACGAAATTAGTTGAAATAGACAGTTTTTGCATGGTAACACATTCCTGGTAGAACTACATAGCAAAGTACCAAGTTCGTATCGGATGGACGAAATTAGTTGAAATAGACAGTTTTTGCATGGTAACACATTCCTGGTAGAACTACATAGCAAAGTACAAAGTTCGTATCGGATGGACGAAATTAGTTGAAATAGTCAGTTTTTGCATGGTAACACATTCCTGGTAGAACTACATAGCAAAGTACCAAGTTCGTATCGGATAGACGAAATTAGTTGAAATAGACAGTTTTTGCATGGTAACACATTCCTGGTAGAACTACATAGCAAAGTACCAAGTTCGTATCGGATGGACGAAATTAGTTGAAATAGAGAGTTTTTGCATGGTAACACATTCCTGGTAGAACTACATAGCAAAGTACCAAGTTCGTATCGGATGGACGAAATTAGTTGAAATAGACAGTTTTTGCATGGTAACACATTCCTGGTAGAACTACATAGCAAAGTACCAAGTTCGTATCGGATGGACGAAATTAGTTGAAATAGACAGTTTTTGCATGGTAACACATTCCTGGTAGAACTACATAGCAAAGTACAAAGTTCGTATCGGATGGACGAAATAAGTTGAAATAGACAGTTTTTGCATGGTAACACACTCCTGGTAGAACTACATAGCAAAGTACAAAGTTCGTATCGGATGGACGAAATTAGTTGAAATAGACAGTTTTTGCATGGTAACACATTCCTGGTAGAACTACATAGCAAAGTACCAAGTTCGTATCGGATGGACGAAATTAGTTGAAATAGACAGTTTTTGCATGGTAACACATTCCTGGTAGAACTACATAGCAAAGTACCAAGTTCGTATCGGATGGACGAAATTAGTTGAAATAGACAGTTTTTGCATGGTAACACATTCCTGGTAGAACTACATAGCAAAGTACAAAGTTCGTATCGGATGGACGAAATTAGTTGAAATAGACAGTTTTTGCATGGTAACACATTCCTGGTAGAACTACATAGCAAAGTACAAAGTTCGTATCGGATGGACGAAATAAGTTGAAATAGACAGTTTTTGCATGGTAACACACTCCTGGTAGAACTACATAGCAAAGTACAAAGTTCGTATCGGATGGACGAAATTAGTTGAAATAGACAGTTTTTGCATGGTAACACATTCCTGGTAGAACTACATAGCAAAGTACCAAGTTCGTATCGGATGGACGAAATTAGTTGAAATAGACAGTTTTTGCATGGTAACACATTCCTGGTAGAACTACATAGCAAAGTACAAAGTTCGTATCTGATGGACGAAATTAGTTGAAATAGACAGTTTTTGCATGGTAACACATTCCTGGTAGAACTACATAGCAAAGTACAAAGTTCGTATCGGATGGACGAAATAAGTTGAAATAGACAGTTTTTGCATGGTAACACATTCCTGGTAGAACTACATAGCAAAGTACAAAGTTCGTATCGGATGGACGAAATTAGTTGAAATAGACAGTTTTTGCATGGTAACACATTCCTGGTAGAACTACATAGCAAAGTACAAAGTTCGTATCGGATGGACGAAATAAGTTGAAATAGACAGTTTTTGCATGGTAACACACTCCTGGTAGAACTACATAGCAAAGTACCAAGTTCGTATCGGATGGACGAAATTAGTTGAAATAGACAGTTTTTGCATGGTAACACACTCCTGGTAGAACTACATAGCAAAGTACAAAGTTCGTATCGGATGGACGAAATAAGTTGAAATAGACAGTTTTTGCATGGTAACACACTCCTGGTAGAACTACATAGCAAAGTACCAAGTTCGTATCGGATGGACGAAATAAGTTGAAAAAGACAGTTTTTGCATGGTAACACATTCCTGGTAGAACTACATAGCAAAGTACAAAGTTCGTATCGGATGGACGAAATTAGTTGAAATAGACAGTTTTTGCATGGTAACACATTCCTGGTAGAACTACATAGCAAAGTACAAAGTTCGTATCGGATGGACGAAATTAGTTGAAATAGACAGTTTTTGCATGGTAACACACTCCTGGTAGAACTACATAGCAAAGTACAAAGTTCGTATCGGATGGACGAAATAAGTTGAAATAGACAGTTTTTGCATGGTAACACATTCCTGGTAGAACTACATAGCAAAGTACAAAGTTCGTATCGGATGGACGAAATTAGTTGAAATAGACAGTTTTTGCATGGTAACACATTCCTGGTAGAACTACATAGCAAAGTACAAAGTTCGTATCGGATGGACGAAATTAGTTGAAATAGACAGTTTTTGCATGGTAACACACTCCTGGTAGAACTACATAGCAAAGTACAAAGTTCGTATCGGATGGACGAAATTAGTTGAAATAGACAGTTTTTGCATGGTAACACACTCCTGGTAGAACTACATAGCAAAGTACAAAGTTCGTATCGGATGGACGAAATAAGTTGAAATAGACAGTTTTTGCATGGTAACACATTCCTGGTAGAACTACATAGCACAGTACAAAGTTCGTATCGGATGGACGAAATTAGTTGAAATAGACAGTTTTTGCATGGTAACACACTCCTGGTAGAACTACATAGCAAAGTACAAAGTTCGTATCGGATGGACGAAATTAGTTGAAATAGACAGTTTTTGCATGGTAACACATTCCTGGTAGAACTACATAGCAAAGTACAAAGTTCGTATCGGATGGACGAAATAAGTTGAAATAGACAGTTTTTGCATGGTAACACATTCCTGGTAGAACTACATAGCAAAGTACCAAGTTCGTATCGGATGGACGAAATTAGTTGAAATAGACAGTTTTTGCATGGTAACACATTCCTGGTAGAACTACATAGCAAAGTACAAAGTTCGTATCGGATGGACGAAATTAGTTGAAATAGACAGTTTTTGCATGGTAACACATTCCTGGTAGAACTACATAGCAAAGTACAAAGTTCGTATCGGATGGACGAAATAAGTTGAAATAGACAGTTTTTGCATGGTAACACATTCCTGGTAGAACTACATAGCAAAGTACAAAGTTCGTATCGGATGGACGTAATTAGTTGAAATAGACAGTTTTTGCATGGTAACACATTCCTGGTAGAACTACATAGCAAAGTACAAAGTTCGTTTTGGATGGACAAAATTAGTTGAAATAGACAGTTTTTGCATGGTAACACATTCCTGGTAGAACTACATAGCAAAGTACAAAGTTAGTATCGGATGGACGAAATTAGTTGAAATAGACAGTTTTTGCATGGTAACACATTCCTGGTAGAACTACATAGCAAAGTACAAAGTTAGTATCGGATGGACGAAATTAGTTGAAATAGACAGTTTTTGCATGGTAACACATTCCTGGTAGAACTACATAGCAAAGTACAAAGTTAGTATCGGATGGACGAAATTAGTTGAAATAGACAGTTTTTGCATGGTAACACATTCCTGGTAGAACTACATAGCAAAGTACAAAGTTCGTTTTGGATGGACAAAATTAGTTGAAATAGACAGTTTTTGCATGGTAACACATTCCTGGTAGAACTACATAGCAAAGTACAAAGTTCGTTTTGGATGGACAAAATTAGTTGAAATAGACAGTTTTTGCATGGTAACACATTCCTGGTAGAACTACATAGCAAAGTACAAAGTTCGTATCGGATGGACGAAATTAGTTGAAATAGACAGTTTTTGCATGGTAACACATTCCTGGTAGAACTACATAGCAAAGTACAAAGTTCGTATCGGATGGACGAAATTAGTTGAAATAGACAGTTTTTGCATGGTAACACATTCCTGGTAGAACTACATAGCAAAGTACAAAGTTCGTATCGGATGGACGAAATTAGTTTAAATAGACAGTTTTTGCATGGTAACACATTCCTGGTAGAACTACACAGCAAAGTACAAAGTTCGTATCGGATGGACGAAATTAGTTGAAATAGACAGTTTTTGCATGGTAACACATTCCTGGTAGAACTACATAGCAAAGTACAAAGTTCGTATCGGATGGACGAAATTAGTTAAAATAGACAGTTTTTGCATGGTAACACATTCCTGGTAGAACTACATAGCAAAGTACAAAGTTAGTATCGGATGGACGAAATTAGTTGAAATAGACAGTTTTTGCATGGTAACACATTCCTGGTAGAACTACATAGCAAAGTACAAAGTTCGTATCGGATGGACGAAATTAGTTGAAATAGACAGTTTTTGCATGGTAACACATTCCTGGTAGAACTACATAGCAAAGTACAAAGTTCGTATCGGATGGACGAAATTAGTTGAAATAGACAGTTTTTGCATGGTAACACATTCCTGGTAGAACTACATAGCAAAGTACAAAGTTCGTTTTGGATGGACAAAATTAGTTGAAATAGACAGTTTTTGCATGGTAACACATTCCTGGTAGAACTACATAGCAAAGTACAAAGTTAGTATCGGATGGACGAAATTAGTTGAAATAGACAGTTTTTGCATGGTAACACATTCCTGGTAGAACTACATAGCAAAGTACAAAGTTAGTATCGGATGGACGAAATTAGTTGAAATAGACAGTTTTTGCATGGTAACACATTCCTGGTAGAACTACATAGCAAAGTACAAAGTTAGTATCGGATGGACGAAATTAGTTGAAATAGACAGTTTTTGCATGGTAACACATTCCTGGTAGAACTACATAGCAAAGTACAAAGTTCGTTTTGGATGGACAAAATTAGTTGAAATAGACAGTTTTTGCATGGTAACACATTCCTGGTAGAACTACATAGCAAAGTACAAAGTTCGTTTTGGATGGACAAAATTAGTTGAAATAGACAGTTTTTGCATGGTAACACATTCCTGGTAGAACTACATAGCAAAGTACAAAGTTCGTATCGGATGGACGAAATTAGTTGAAATAGACAGTTTTTGCATGGTAACACATTCCTGGTAGAACTACATAGCAAAGTACAAAGTTCGTATCGGATGGACGAAATTAGTTGAAATAGACAGTTTTTGCATGGTAACACATTCCTGGTAGAACTACATAGCAAAGTACAAAGTTCGTATCGGATGGACGAAATTAGTTTAAATAGACAGTTTTTGCATGGTAACACATTCCTGGTAGAACTACACAGCAAAGTACAAAGTTCGTATCGGATGGACGAAATTAGTTGAAATAGACAGTTTTTGCATGGTAACACATTCCTGGTAGAACTACATAGCAAAGTACAAAGTTCGTATCGGATGGACGAAATTAGTTGAAATAGACAGTTTTTGCATGGTAACACATTCCTGGTAGAACTACATAGCAAAGTACAAAGTTAGTATCGGATGGACGAAATTAGTTGAAATAGACAGTTTTTGCATGGTAACACATTCCTGGTAGAACTACATAGCAAAGTACAAAGTTCGTATCGGATGGACGAAATTAGTTGAAATAGACAGTTTTTGCATGGTAACACATTCCTGGTAGAACTACATAGCAAAGTACAAAGTTCGTTTTGGATGGACAAAATAAGTTGAAATAGACAGTTTTTGCATGGTAACACATTCCTGGTAGAACTACATAGCAAAGTACAAAGTTCGTTTTGTATGGACGAAATAAGTTGAAATAGACAGTTTTTGCATGGTAACACATTCCTGGTAGAACTACATAGCAAAGTACAAAGTTCGTTTTGGATGGACAAAATTAGTTGAAATAGACAGTTTTTGCATGGTAACACATTCCTGGTAGAACTACATAGCAAAGTACAAAGTTCGTTTTGGATGGACAAAATTAGTTGAAATAGACAGTTTTTGCATGGTAACACATTCCTGGTAGAACTACATAGCAAAGTACAAAGTTCGTTTTGTATGGACAAAATTAGTTGAAATAGACAGTTTTTGCATGGTAACACATTCCTGGTAGAACTACATAGCAAAGTACAAAGTTAGTATCGGATGGACGAAATTAGTTGAAATAGACAGTTTTTGCATGGTAACACATTCCTGGTAGAACTACATAGCAAAGTGCAAAGTTCGTTTTGTATGGACAAAATTAGTTGAAATAGACAGTTTTTGCATGGTAACACATTCCTGGTAGAACTACATAGCAAAGTACAAAGTTAGTATCGGATGGACGAAATTAGTTGAAATAGACAGTTTTTGCATGGTAACACATTCCTGGTAGAACTACATAGCAAAGTACAAAGTTCATTTCGGATGGACGAAATTAGTTGAAATAGACAGTTTTTGCATGGTAACACATTCCTGGTAGAACTACACAGCAAAGTACAAAGTTCGTTTCGGATGGACGAAATTAGTTGAAATAGACAGTTTTTGCATGGTAACACATTCCTGGTAGAACTACATAGCAAAGTACAAAGTTCGTATCGGATGGACGAAATTAGTTGAAATAGACAGTTTTTGCATGGTAACACATTCCTGGTAGAACTACATAGCAAAGTACAAAGTTCGTTTTGGATGGACAAAATTAGTTGAAATAGACAGTTTTTGCATGGTAACACATTCCTGGTAGAACTACATAGCAAAGTACAAAGTTCGTTTTGTATGGACAAAATTAGTTGAAATAGACAGTTTTTGCATGGTAACACATTCCTGGTAGAACTACATAGCAAAGTACAAAGTTAGTATCGGATGGACGAAATTAGTTGAAATAGACAGTTTTTGCATGGTAACACATTCCTGGTAGAACTACATAGCAAAGTGCAAAGTTCGTTTTGTATGGACAAAATTAGTTGAAATAGACAGTTTTTGCATGGTAACACATTCCTGGTAGAACTACATAGCAAAGTACAAAGTTAGTATCGGATGGACGAAATTAGTTGAAATAGACAGTTTTTGCATGGTAACACATTCCTGGTAGAACTACATAGCAAAGTACAAAGTTCGTTTTGGATGGACAAAATTAGTTGAAATAGACAGTTTTTGCATGGTAACACATTCCTGGTAGAACTACATAGCAAAGTACAAAGTTCGTTTTGTATGGACAAAATTAGTTGAAATAGACAGTTTTTGCATGGTAACACATTCCTGGTAGAACTACATAGCAAAGTACAAAGTTAGTATCGGATGGACGAAATTAGTTGAAATAGACAGTTTTTGCATGGTAACACATGCCTGGTAGAACTACATAGCAAAGTGCAAAGTTCGTTTTGTATGGACAAAATTAGTTGAAATAGACAGTTTTTGCATGGTAACACATTCCTGGTAGAACTACATAGCAAAGTACAAAGTTAGTATCGGATGGACGAAATTAGTTGAAATAGACAGTTTTTGCATGGTAACACATTCCTGGTAGAACTACATAGCAAAGTACAAAGTTAGTATCGGATGGACGAAATTAGTTGAAATAGACAGTTTTTGCATGGTAACACATTCCTGGTAGAACTACACAGCAAAGTACAAAGTTCGTTTCGGATGGACGAAATTAGTTGAAATAGACAGTTTTTGCATGGTAACACATTCCTGGTAGAACTACATAGCAAAGTACAAAGTTCGTATCGGATGGACGAAATTAGTTGAAAAAGACAGTTTTTGCATGGTAACACATTCCTGGTAGAACTACATAGCAAAGTACAAAGTTCGTTTTGTATGGACAAAATTAGTTGAAATAGACAGTTTTTGCATGGTAACACATTCCTGGTAGAACTACATAGCAAAGTACAAAGTTAGTATCGGATGGACGAAATTAGTTGAAATAGACAGTTTTTGCATGGTAACACATTCCTGGTAGAACTACATAGCAAAGTACAAAGTTCGTTTTGTATGGACAAAATTAGTTGAAATAGACAGTTTTTGCATGGTAACACATTCCTGGTAGAACTACATAGCAAAGTACAAAGTTAGTATCGGATGGACGAAATTAGTTGAAATAGACAGTTTTTGCATGGTAACACATTCCTGGTAGAACTACATAGCAAAGTACAAAGTTAGTATCGGATGGACGAAATTAGTTGAAATAGACAGTTTTTGCATGGTAACACATTCCTGGTAGAACTACATAGCAAAGTACAAAGTTCGTATCGGATGGACGAAATTAGTTGAAAAAGACAGTTTTTGCATGGTAACACATTCCTGGTAGAACTACATAGCAAAGTACAAAGTTCGTTTTGGATGGACGAAATTAGTTGAAATAGACAGTTTTTGCATGGTAACACATTCCTGGTAGAACTACATAGCAAAGTACAAAGTTCGTTTTGGATGGACGAAATTAGTTGAAATAGACAGTTTTTGCATGGTAACACATTCCTGGTAGAACTACATAGCAAAGTACAAAGTTCGTATCGGATGGACGAAATTAGTTGAAATAGACAGTTTTTGCATGGTAACACATTCCTGGTAGAACTACATAGCAAAGTACAAAGTTCGTATCGGATGGACGAAATTAGTTGAAAAAGACAGTTTTTGCATGGTAACACATTCCTGGTAGAACTACATAGCAAAGTACAAAGTTCGTTTTGTATGGACAAAATTAGTTGAAATAGACAGTTTTTGCATGGTAACACATTCCTGGTAGAACTACATAGCAAAGTACAAAGTTAGTATCGGATGGACGAAATTAGTTGAAATAGACAGTTTTTGCATGGTAACACATTCCTGGTAGAACTACATAGCAAAGTACAAAGTTCGTATCGGATGGACGAAATTAGTTGAAAAAGACAGTTTTTGCATGGTAACACATTCCTGGTAGAACTACATAGCAAAGTACAAAGTTCGTTTTGTATGGACAAAATTAGTTGAAATAGACAGTTTTTGCATGGTAACACATTCCTGGTAGAACTACATAGCAAAGTACAAAGTTCGTTTTGTATGGACAAAATTAGTTGAAATAGACAGTTTTTGCATGGTAACACATTCCTGGTAGAACTACATAGCAAAGTACAAAGTTAGTATCGGATGGACGAAATTAGTTGAAATAGACAGTTTTTGCATGGTAACACATTCCTGGTAGAACTACATAGCAAAGTACAAAGTTAGTATCGGATGGACGAAATTAGTTGAAATAGACAGTTTTTGCATGGTAACACATTCCTGGTAGAACTACATAGCAAAGTACAAAGTTCGTATCGGATGGACGAAATTAGTTGAAATAGACAGTTTTTGCATGGTAACACATTCCTGGTAGAACTACATAGCAAAGTACAAAGTTAGTATCGGATGGACGAAATTAGTTGAAATAGACAGTTTTTGCATGGTAACACATTCCTGGTAGAACTACATAGCAAAGTACAAAGTTCGTATCGGATGGACGAAATTAGTTGAAAAAGACAGTTTTTGCATGGTAACACATTCCTGGTAGAACTACATAGCAAAGTACAAAGTTCGTTTTGGATGGACGAAATTAGTTGAAATAGACAGTTTTTGCATGGTAACACATTCCTGGTAGAACTACATAGCAAAGTACAAAGTTCGTTTTGGATGGACAAAATTAGTTGAAATAGACAGTTTTTGCATGGTAACACATTCCTGGTAGAACTACATAGCAAAGTACAAAGTTCGTTTTGGATGGACGAAATTAGTTGAAATAGACAGTTTTTGCATGGTAACACATTCCTGGTAGAACTACATAGCAAAGTACAAAGTTCGTATCGGATGGACGAAATTAGTTGAAATAGACAGTTTTTGCATGGTAACACATTCCTGGTAGAACTACATAGCAAAGTACAAAGTTCGTTTTGGATGGACAAAATTAGTTGAAATAGACAGTTTTTGCATGGTAACACATTCCTGGTAGAACTACATAGCAAAGTACAAAGTTCGTTTTGGATGGACAAAATTAGTTGAAATAGACAGTTTTTGCATGGTAACACATTCCTGGTAGAACTACATAGCAAAGTACAAAGTTCGTTTTGTATGGACGAAATTAGTTGAAATAGACAGTTTTTGCATGGTAACACATTCCTGGTAGAACTACATAGCAAAGTACAAAGTTCGTTTTGGATGGACAAAATTAGTTGAAATAGACAGTTTTTGCATGGTAACACATTCCTGGTAGAACTACATAGCAAAGTACAAAGTTCGTTTTGGATGGACAAAATTAGTTGAAATAGACAGTTTTTGCATGGTAACACATTCCTGGTAGAACTACATAGCAAAGTACAAAGTTCGTATCGGATGGACAAAATTAGTTGAAATAGACAGTTTTTGCATGGTAACACATTCCTGGTAGAACTACATAGCAAAGTACAAAGTTTGTATCGGATGGACGAAATTAGTTGAAATAGACAGTTTTTGCATGGTAACACATTCCTGGTAGAACTACATAGCAAGGTACAAAGTTCGTATCGGATGGACGAAATTAGTTGAAATAGACAGTTTTTGCATGGTAACACATTCCTGGTAGAACTACATAGCAAAGTACAAAGTTCGTATCGGATGGACGAAATTAGTTGAAATAGACAGTTTTTGCATGGTAACACATTCCTGGTAGAACTACATAGCAAAGTACAAAGTTCGTATCGGATGGACGAAATTAGTTGAAATAGACAGTTTTTGCATGGTAACACATTCCTGGTAGAACTACATAGCAAAGTACAAAGTTAGTATCGGATGGACGAAATTAGTTGAAATAGACAGTTTTTGCATGGTAACACATTCCTGGTAGAACTACATAGCAAAGTACAAAGTTCGTATCGGATGGACGAAATTAGTTGAAATAGACAGTTTTTGCATGGTAACACATTCCTGGTAGAACTACATAGCAAAGTACAAAATTCGTTTTGTATGGACAAAATTAGTTGAAATAGACAGTTTTTGCATGGTAACACATTCCTGGTAGAACTACATAGCAAAGTACAAAGTTCGTATCGGATGGACGAAATTAGTTGAAATAGACAGTTTTTGCATGGTAACACATTCCTGGTAGAACTACATAGCAAAGTACAAAGTTCGTTTTGGATGGACAAAATTAGTTGAAATAGACAGTTTTTGCATGCTAACACATTCCTGGTAGAACTACATAGCAAAGTACAAAGTTCGTATCGGATGGACGAAATTAGTTGAAAAAGACAGTTTTTGCATGGTAACACATTCCTGGTAGAACTACATAGCAAAGTACAAAGTTCGTTTTGGATGGACGAAATTAGTTGAAATAGACAGTTTTTGCATGGTAACACATTCCTGGTAGAACTACATAGCAAAGTACAAATTTCGTATCGGATGGACGAAATTAGTTGAAATAGACAGTTTTTGCATGGTAACACATTCCTGGTAGAACTACATAGCAAAGTACAAAGTTCGTATCGGATGGACGAAATTAGTTGAAATAGACAGTTTTTGCATGGTAACACATTCCTGGTAGAACTACATAGCAAAGTACAAAGTTCGTTTTGGATGGACAAAATTAGTTGAATTAGACAGTTTTTGCATGCTAACACATTCCTGGTAGAACTACATAGCAAAGTACAAAGTTCGTATCGGATGGACGAAATTAGTTGAAATAGACAGTTTTTGCATGGTAACACATTCCTGGTAGAACTACATAGCAAAGTACAAAGTTCGTTTTGTATGGACAAAATTAGTTGAAATAGACAGTTTTTGCATGGTAACACATTCCTGGTAGAACTACATAGCAAAGTACAAAGTTCGTATCGGATGGACGAAATTAGTTGAAATAGACAGTTTTTGCATGGTAACACATTCCTGGTAGAACTACATAGCAAAGTACAAAGTTCGTATCGGATGGACGAAATTAGTTGAAATAGACAGTTTTTGCATGGTAACACATTCCTGGTAGAACTACATAGCAAAGTACAAAGTTCGTTTTGGATGGACAAAATTAGTTGAATTAGACAGTTTTTGCATGCTAACACATTCCTGGTAGAACTACATAGCAAAGTACAAAGTTCGTATCGGATGGACAAAATTAGTTGAAATAGACAGTTTTTGCATGGTAACACATTCCTGGTAGAACTACATAGCAAAGTACAAAGTTCGTTTTGGATGGACGAAATTAGTTGAAATAGACAGTTTTTGCATGGTAACACATTCCTGGTAGAACTACATAGCAAAGTACAAAGTTCGTTTTGGATGGACAAAATTAGTTGAAATAGACAGTTTTTGCATGGTAACACATTCCTGGTAGAACTACATAGCAAAGTACAAAGTTCGTTTTGGATGGACGAAATTAGTTGAAATAGACAGTTTTTGCATGCTAACACATTCCTGGTAGAACTACATAGCAAAGTACAAAGTTCGTTTTGGATGGACAAAATTAGTTGAAATAGACAGTTTTTGCATGGTAACACATTCCTGGTAGAACTACATAGCAAAGTACAAAGTTCGTTTTGTATGGACAAAATTAGTTGAAATAGACAGTTTTTGCATGGTAACACATTCCTGGTAGAACTACATAGCAAAGTACAAAGTTAGTATCGGATGGACGAAATTAGTTGAAATAGACAGTTTTTGCATGGTAACACATTCCTGGTAGAACTACATAGCAAAGTACAAAGTTCGTATCGGATGGACGAAATTAGTTGAAATAGACAGTTTTTGCATGGTAACACATTCCTGGTAGAACTACATAGCAAAGTACAAAGTTCGTATCGGATGGACGAAATTAGTTGAAATAGACAGTTTTTGCATGGTAACACATTCCTGGTAGAACTACATAGCAAAGTACAAAGTTCGTTTTGGATGGACAAAATTAGTTGAAATAGACAGTTTTTGCATGGTAACACATTCCTGGTAGAACTACATAGCAAAGTACAAAATTCGTTTTGTATGGACAAAATTAGTTGAAATAGACAGTTTTTGCATGGTAACACATTCCTGGTAGAACTACATAGCAAAGTACAAAGTTCGTTTTGGATGGACAAAATTAGTTGAAATAGACAGTTTTTGCATGGTAACACATTCCTGGTAGAACTACATAGCAAAGTACAAAGTTCGTATCGGATGGACGAAATTAGTTGAAATAGACAGTTTTTGCATGGTAACACATTCCTGGTAGAACTACATAGCAAAGTACAAAGTTCGTATCGGATGGACGAAATTAGTTGAAATAGACAGTTTTTGCATGGTAACACATTCCTGGTAGAACTACATAGCAAAGTACAAAGTTCGTATCGGATGGACGAAATTAGTTGAAATAGACAGTTTTTGCATGGTAACACATTCCTGGTAGAACTACATAGCAAAATACAAAGTTCGTATCGGATGGACGAAATTAGTTGAAATAGACAGTTTTTGCATGGTAACACATTCCTGGTAGAACTACATAGCAAAGTACAAAGTTCGTATCGGATGGACGAAATTAGTTGAAATAGACAGTTTTTGCATGGTAACACATTCCTGGTAGAACTACATAGCAAAATACAAAGTTCGTATCGGATGGACGAAATTAGTTGAAATAGACAGTTTTTGCATGGTAACACATTCCTGGTAGAACTACATAGCAAAGTACAAAGTTCGTTTTGGATGGACGAAATTAGTTGAAATAGACAGTTTTTGCATGGTAACACATTCCTGGTAGAACTACATAGCAAAGTACAAAGTTCGTATCGGATGGACGAAATTAGTTGAAATAGACAGTTTTTGCATGGTAACACATTCCTGGTAGAACTACATAGCAAAGTACAAAATTCGTTTTGTATGGACAAAATTAGTTGAAATAGACAGTTTTTGCATGGTAACACATTCCTGGTAGAACTACATAGCAAAGTACAAAGTTCGTTTTGGATGGACAAAATTAGTTGAAATAGACAGTTTTTGCATGGTAACACATTCCTGGTAGAACTACATAGCAAAGTACAAAGTTCGTATCGGATGGACGAAATTAGTTGAAATAGACAGTTTTTGCATGGTAACACATTCCTGGTAGAACTACATAGCAAAGTACAAAGTTAGTATCGGATGGACGAAATTAGTTGAAATAGACAGTTTTTGCATGGTAACACATTCCTGGTAGAACTACATAGCAAAGTACAAAGTTAGTATCGGATGGACGAAATTAGTTGAAATAGACAGTTTTTGCATGGTAACACATTCCTGGTAGAACTACATAGCAAAGTACAAAGTTCGTATCGGATGGACGAAATTAGTTGAAATAGACAGTTTTTGCATGGTAACACATTCCTGGTAGAACTACATAGCAAAGTACAAAGTTCGTATCGGATGGACGAAATTAGTTGAAATAGACAGTTTTTGCATGGTAACACATTCCTGGTAGAACTACATAGCAAAATACAAAGTTCGTATCGGATGGACGAAATTAGTTGAAATAGACATTTTTTGCATGGTAACACATTCCTGGTAGAACTACATAGCAAAGTACAAAGTTCGTTTTGGATGGACAAAATTAGTTGAAATAGACAGTTTTTGCATGGTAACACATTCCTGGTAGAACTACATAGCAAAGTACAAAGTTCGTATCGGATGGACGAAATTAGTTGAAATAGACAGGTTTTGCATGGTAACACATTCCTGGTAGAACTACATAGCAAAGTACAAAGTTCGTATCGGATGGACAAAATTAGTTGAAATAGACAGTTTTTGCATGCTAACACATTCCTGGTAGAACTACATAGCAAAGTACAAAGTTCGTATCGGATGGACGAAATTAGTTGAAAAAGACAGTTTTTGCATGGTAACACATTCCTGGTAGAACTACATAGCAAAGTACAAAGTTCGTTTTGGATGGACGAAATTAGTTGAAATAGACAGTTTTTGCATGGTAACACATTCCTGGTAGAACTACATAGCAAAGTACAAAGTTCGTATCGGATGGACGAAATTAGTTGAAATAGACAGTTTTTGCATGGTAACACATTCCTGGTAGAACTACATAGCAAAGTACAAAGTTCGTATCGGATGGACGAAATTAGTTGAAATAGACAGTTTTTGCATGGTAACACATTCCTGGTAGAACTACATAGCAAAGTACAAAGTTCGTTTTGGATGGACAAAATTAGTTGAAATAGACAGTTTTTGCATGGTAACACATTCCTGGTAGAACTACATAGCAAAGTACAAAGTTCGTTTTGGATGGACAAAATTAGTTGAAATAGACAGTTTTTGCATGGTAACACATTCCTGGTAGAACTACATAGCAAAGTACAAAGTTCGTATTGGATGGACGAAATAAGTTGAAATAGACAGTTTTTGCATGGTAACACATTCCTGGTAGAACTACACAGCAAAGTACAAAGTTCGTTTCGGATGGACGAAATTAGTTGAAATAGACAGTTTTTGCATGGTAACACATTCCTGGTAGAACTACATAGCAAAGTACAAAGTTCGTATCGGATGGACGAAATTAGTTGAAATAGACAGTTTTTGCATGGTAACACATTCCTGGTAGAAATACATAGCAAAGTACAAAGTTAGTATCGGATGGACGAAATTAGTTGAAATAGACAGTTTTTGCATGGTAACACATTCCTGGTAGAACTACATAGCAAAGTACAAAGTTCGTATCGGATGGACGAAATTAGTTGAAATAGACAGTTTTTGCATGGTAACACATTCCTGGTAGAACTACATAGCAAAGTACAAAGTTCGTTTTGGATGGACAAAATTAGTTGAAATAGACAGTTTTTGCATGGTAACACATTCCTGGTAGAACTACATAGCAAAGTACAAAGTTCGTTTTGTATGGACAAAATTAGTTGAAATAGACAGTTTTTGCATGGTAACACATTCCTGGTAGAACTACATAGCAAAGTTCAAAGTTAGTATCGGATGGACGAAATTAGTTGAAATAGACAGTTTTTGCATGGTAACACATTCCTGGTAGAACTACATAGCAAAGTACAAAGTTAGTATCGGATGGACGAAATTAGTTGAAATAGACAGTTTTTGCATGGTAACACATTCCTGGTAGAACTACATAGCAAAGTACAAAGTTAGTATCGGATGGACGAAATTAGTTGAAAAAGACAGTTTTTGCATGGTAACACATTCCTGGTAGAACTACATAGCAAAGTACAAAGTTAGTATCGGATGGACGAAATTAGTTGAAATAGACAGTTTTTGCATGGTAACACATTCCTGGTAGAACTACATAGCAAAGTACAAAGTTCGTATCGGATGGACGAAATTAGTTGAAATAGACAGTTTTTGCATGGTAACACATTCCTGGTAGAACTACACAGCAAAGTACAAAGTTCGTTTCGGATGGACGAAATTAGTTGGAATAGACAGTTTTTGCATGGTAACACATTCCTGGTAGAACTACATAGCAAAGTACAAAGTTCGTATCGGATGGACGAAATTAGTTGAAATAGACAGTTTTTGCATGGTAACACATTCCTGGTAGAACTACACAGCAAAGTACAAAGTTAGTATCGGATGGACGAAATTAGTTGAAATAGACAGTTTTTGCATGGTAACACATTCCTGGTAGAACTACATAGCAAAGTACAAAGTTCGTATCGGATGGACGAAATTAGTTGAAATAGACAGTTTTTGCATGGTAACACATTCCTGGTAGAACTACATAGCAAAGTACAAAGTTCGTATCGGATGGACGAAATTAGTTGAAAAAGACAGTTTTTGCATGGTAACACATTCCTGGTAGAACTACATAGCAAAGTACAAAGTTCGTTTTGGATGGACGAAATTAGTTGAAATAGACAGTTTTTGCATGGTAACACATTCCTGGTAGAACTACATAGCAAAGTACAAAGTTCGTATCGGATGGACGAAATTAGTTGAAATAGACAGTTTTTGCATGGTAACACATTCCTGGTAGAACTACATAGCAAAGTACAAAGTTCGTTTTGGATGGACAAAATTAGTTGAAATAGACAGTTTTTGCATGGTAACACATTCCTGGTAGAACTACATAGCAAAGTACAAAGTTCGTTTTGTATGGACGAAATTAGTTGAAATAGACAGTTTTTGCATGGTAACACATTCCTGGTAGAACTACATAGCAAAGTACAAAGTTCGTTTTGTATGGACAAAATTAGGTGAAATAGACAGTTTTTGCATGGTAACACATTCCTGGTAGAACTACATAGCAAAGTACAAAGTTCGTATCGGATGGACGAAATTAGTTGAAATAGACAGTTTTTGCATGGTAACACATTCCTGGTAGAACTACATAGCAAAGTACAAAGTTCGTTTTGGATGGACAAAATTAGTTGAAATAGACAGTTTTTGCATGCTAACACATTCCTGGTAGAACTACATAGCAAAGTACAAAGTTCGTATCGGATGGACGAAATTAGTTGAAAAAGACAGTTTTTGCATGGTAACACATTCCTGGTAGAACTACATAGCAAAGTACAAAGTTCGTTTTGGATGGACGAAATTAGTTAAAATAGACAGTTTTTGCATGGTAACACATTCCTGGTAGAACTACATAGCAAAGTACAAAGTTCGTATCGGATGGACGAAATTAGTTGAAATAGACAGTTTTTGCATGGTAACACATTCCTGGTAGAACTACATAGCAAAGTACAAAGTTCGTATCGGATGGACGAAATTAGTTGAAATAGACAGTTTTTGCATGGTAACACATTCCTGGTAGAACTACATAGCAAAGTACAAAGTTCGTTTTGGATGGACAAAATTAGTTGAAATAGACAGTTTTTGCATGGTAACACATTCCTGGTAGAACTACATAGCAAAGTACAAAGTTCGTTTTGTATGGACGAAATTAGTTGAAATAGACAGTTTTTGCATGGTAACACATTCCTGGTAGAACTACATAGCAAAGTACAAAGTTCGTTTTGGATGGACGAAATTAGTTGAAATAGACAGTTTTTGCATGGTAACACATTCCTGGTAGAACTACATAGCAAAGTACAAAGTTAGTATCGGATGGACGAAATTAGTTGAAATAGACAGTTTTTGCATGGTAACACATTCCTGGTAGAACTACATAGCAAAGTACAAAGTTCGTATCGGATGGACGAAATTAGTTGAAATAGACAGTTTTTGCATGGTAACACATTCCTGGTAGAACTACATAGCAAAGTACAAAGTTCGTTTTGGATGGACAAAATTAGTTGAAATAGACAGTTTTTGCATGGTAACACATTCCTGGTAGCACTACATAACAAAGTACAAAGTTAGTATCGGATGGACGAAATTAGTTGAAATAGACAGTTTTTGCATGGTAACACATTCCTGGTAGAACTACATAGCAAAGTACAAAGTTAGTATCGGATGGACGAAATTAGTTGAAATAGACAGTTTTTGCATGGTAACACATTCCTGGTAGAACTACATAGCAAAGTACAAAGTTCGTATCGGATGGACGAAATTAGTTGAAAAAGACAGTTTTTGCATGGTAACACATTCCTGGTAGAACTACATAGCAAAGTACAAAGTTCGTTTTGGATGGACGAAATTAGTTGAAATAGACAGTTTTTGCATGGTAACACATTCCTGGTAGAACTACATAGCAAAGTACAAAGTTCGTATCGGAAGGACGAAATTAGTTGAAATAGACAGTTTTTGCATGGTAACACATTCCTGGTAGAACTACATAGCAAAGTACAAAGTTCGTATCGGATGGACGAAATTAGTTGAAATAGACAGTTTTTGCATGGTAACACATTCCTGGTAGAACTACATAGCAAAGTACAAAGTTCGTTTTGGATGGACAAAATTAGTTGAAATAGACAGTTTTTGCATGGTAACACATTCCTGGTAGAACTACATAGCAAAGTACAAAGTTAGTATCGGATGGACGAAATTAGTTGAAATAGACAGTTTTTGCATGGTAACACATTCCTGGTAGAACTACATAGCAAAGTACAAAGTTAGTATCGGATGGACGAAATTAGTTGAAATAGACAGTTTTTGCATGGTAACACATTCCTGGTAGAACTACATAGCAAAGTACAAAGTTAGTATCGGATGGACGAAATTAGTTGAAATAGACAGTTTTTGCATGGTAACACATTCCTGGTAGAACTACATAGCAAAGTACAAAGTTAGTATCGGATGGACGAAATTAGTTGAAATAGACAGTTTTTGCATGGTAACACATTCCTGGTAGAACAACATAGCAAAGTACAAAGTTCGTATCGGATGGACGAAATTAGTTGAAATAGACAGTTTTTGCATGGTAACATATTCCTGGTAGAACTACATAGCAAAGTACAAAGTTCGTATCGGATGGACGAAATTAGTTGAAATAGACAGTTTTAGCATGGTAACACATTCCTGGTAGAACTACATAGCAAAGTACAAAGTTCGTTTTGGATGGACAAAATTAGTTGAAATAGACAGTTTTTGCATGGTAACACATTCCTGGTAGAACTACATAGCAAAGTACAAAGTTCGTATCGGATGGACGAAATTAGTTGAAATAGACAGTTTTTGCATGGTAACACATTCCTGGTAGAACTACATAGCAAAGTACAAAGTTCGTATCGGATGGACGAAATTAGTTGAAATAGACAGTTTTTGCATGGTAACACATTCCTGGTAGAACTACATAGCAAAGTACAAAGTTCGTTTTGGATGGACGAAATTAGTTGAAATAGACAGTTTTTGCATGGTAACACATTCCTGGTAAAACTACATAGCAAAGTACAAAGTTCGTTTTGGATGGACGAAATTAGTTGAAATAGACAGTTTTTGCATGGTAACACATTCCTGGTAGAACTACATAGCAAAGTACAAAGTTCGTATCGGATGGACGAAATTAGTTGAAATAGACAGTTTTTGCATGGTAACACATTCCTGGTAGAACTACATAGCAAAGTACAAAGTTAGTATCGGATGGACGAAATTAGTTGAAATAGACAGTTTTTGCATGGTAACACATTCCTGGTAGAACTACATAGCAAAGTACAAAGTTCGTATCGGATGGACGAAATTAGTTGAAAAAGACAGTTTTTGCATGGTAACACATTCCTGGTAGAACTACATAGCAAAGTACAAAGTTCGTTTTGGATGGACGAAATTAGTTGAAATAGACAGTTTTTGCATGGTAACACATTCCTGGTAGAACTACATAGCAAAGTACAAAGTTCGTATCGGATGGACGAAATTAGTTGAAATAGACAGTTTTTGCATGGTAACACATTCCTGGTAGAACTACATAGCAAAGTACAAAGTTCGTATCGGATGGACGAAATTAGTTGAAATAGACAGTTTTTGCATGGTAACACATTCCTGGTAGAACTACATAGCAAAGTACAAAGTTCGTTTTGGATGGACGAAATTAGTTGAAATAGACAGTTTTTGCATGGTAACACATTCCTGGTAGAACTACATAGCAAAGTACAAAGTTCGTTTTGGATGGACGAAATTAGTTGAAATAGACAGTTTTTGCATGGTAACACATTCCTGGTAGAACTACATAGCAAAGTACAAAGTTCGTATCGGATGGACGAAATTAGTTGAAATAGACAGTTTTTGCATGGTAACACATTCCTGGTAGAACTACATAGCAAAGTACAAAGTTAGTATCGGATGGACGAAATTAGTTGAAATAGACAGTTTTTGCATGGTAACACATTCCTGGTAGAACTACATAGCAAAGTACAAAGTTCGTATCGGATGGACGAAATTAGTTGAAAAAGACAGTTTTTGCATGGTAACACATTCCTGGTAGAACTACATAGCAAAGTACAAAGTTCGTTTTGGATGGACGAAATTAGTTGAAATAGACAGTTTTTGCATGGTAACACATTCCTGGTAGAACTACATAGCAAAGTACAAAGTTCGTATCGGATGGACGAAATTAGTTGAAATAGACAGTTTTTGCATGGTAACACATTCCTGGTAGAACTACATAGCAAAGTACAAAGTTCGTATCGGATGGACGAAATTAGTTGAAATAGACAGTTTTTGCATGGTAACACATTCTAGGTAGAACTACATAGCAAAGTACAAAGTTCGTATCGGATGGACGAAATTAGTTGAAATAGACAGTTTTTGCATGGTAACACATTCCTGGTAGAACTACATAGCAAAGTACAAAGTTTGTATCGGATGGACGAAATTAGTTGAAATAGACAGTTTTTGCATGGTAACACATTCCTGGTAGAACTACACAGTAAAGTACAAAGTTCGTATTGGATGGACGAAATAAGTTGAAATAGACAGTTTTTGCATGGTAACACATTCCTGGTAGAACTACACAGCAAAGTACAAAGTTCGTTTCGGATGGACGAAATTAGTTGAAATAGACAGTTTTTGCATGGTAACACATTCCTGGTAGAACTACATAGCAAAGTACAAAGTTCGTATCGGATGGACGAAATTAGTTGAAATAGACAGTTTTTGCATGGTAACACATTCCTGGTAGAACTACATAGCAAAGTACAAAGTTCGTTTTGGATGGACGAAATTAGTTGAAATAGACAGTTTTTGCATGGTAACACATTCCTGGTAGAACTACATAGCAAAGTACAAAGTTCGTTTTGGATGGACGAAATTAGTTGAAATAGACAGTTTTTGCATGGTAACACATTCCTGGTAGAACTACATAGCAAAGTACAAAGTTCGTATCGGATGGACGAAATTAGTTGAAATAGACAGTTTTTGCATGGTAACACATTCCTGGTAGAACTACATAGCAAAGTACAAAGTTAGTATCGGATGGACGAAATTAGTTGAAATAGACAGTTTTTGCATGGTAACACATTCCTGGTAGAACTACATAGCAAAGTACAAAGTTCGTATCGGATGGACGAAATTAGTTGAAAAAGACAGTTTTTGCATGGTAACACATTCCTGGTAGAACTACATAGCAAAGTACAAAGTTCGTTTTGGATGGACGAAATTAGTTGAAATAGACAGTTTTTGCATGGTAACACATTCCTGGTAGAACTACATAGCAAAGTACAAAGTTCGTATCGGATGGACGAAATTAGTTGAAATAGACAGTTTTTGCATGGTAACACATTCCTGGTAGAACTACATAGCAAAGTACAAAGTTCGTATCGGATTGACGAAATTAGTTGAAATAGACAGTTTTTGCATGGTAACACATTCCTGGTAGAACTACATAGCAAAGTACAAAGTTTGTATCGGATGGACGAAATTAGTTGAAATAGACAGTTTTTGCATGGTAACACATTCCTGGTAGAACTACACAGTAAAGTACAAAGTTCGTATTGGATGGACGAAATAAGTTGAAATAGACAGTTTTTGCATGGTAACACATTCCTGGTAGAACTACACAGCAAAGTACAAAGTTCGTTTCGGATGGACGAAATTAGTTGAAATAGACAGTTTTTGCATGGTAACACATTCCTGGTAGAACTACATAGCAAAGTACAAAGTTAGTATCGGATGGACGAAATTAGTTGAAATAGACAGTTTTTGCATGGTAACACATTCCTGGTAGAACTACATAGCAAAGTACAAAGTTCGTTTTGGATGGACGAAATTAGTTGAAATAGACAGTTTTTGCATGGTAACACATTCCTGGTAGAACTACATAGCAAAGTACAAAGTTCGTATCGGATGGACGAAATTAGTTGAAATAGACAGTTTTTGCATGGTAACACATTCCTGGTAGAACTACATAGCAAAGTACAAAGTTCGTATCGGATGGACGAAATTAGTTGAAATAGACAGTTTTTGCATGGTAACACATTCCTGGTAGAACTACATAGCAAAGTACAAAGTTCGTTTTGGATGGACAAAATTAGTTGAAATAGACAGTTTTTGCATGGTAACACATTCCTGGTAGAACTACATAGCAAAGTACAAAGTTCGTATCGGATGGACGAAATTAGTTGAAATAGACAGTTTTTGCATGGTAACACATTCCTGGTAGAACTACATAGCAAAGTACAAAGTTCGTATCGGATGGACGAAATTAGTTGAAATAGACAGTTTTTGCATGGTAACACATTCCTGGTAGAACTACATAGCAAAGTACAAAGTTCGTTTTGGATGGACAAAATTAGTTGAAATAGACAGTTTTTGCATGGTAACACATTCCTGGTAGAACTACATAGCAAAGTACAAAGTTCGTATCGGATGGACGAAATTAGTTGAAATAGACAGTTTTTGCATGGTAACACATTCCTGGTAGAACTACATAGCAAAGTACAAAGTTCGTTTTGGATGGACGAAATTAGTTGAAATAGACAGTTTTTGCATGGTAACACATTCCTGGTAGAACTACATAGCAAAGTACAAAGTTCGTATCGGATGGACGAAATTAGTTGAAATAGACAGTTTTTGCATGGTAACACATTCCTGGTAGAACTACATAGCAAAGTACAAAGTTCGTATCGGATGGACGAAATTAGTTGAAATAGACAGTTTTTGCATGGTAACACATTCCTGGTAGAACTACATAGCAAAGTACAAAGTTCGTTTTGGATGGACGAAATTAGTTGAAATAGACAGTTTTTGCATGGTAACACATTCCTGGTAGAACTACATAGCAAAGTACAAAGTTCGTATCGGATGGACGAAATTAGTTGAAATAGACAGTTTTTGCATGGTAACACATTCCTGGTAGAACTACATAGCAAAGTACAAAGTTCGTATCGGATGGACGAAATTAGTTGAAATAGACAGTTTTTGCATGGTAACACATTCCTGGTAGAACTACATAGCAAAGTACAAAGTTCGTTTTGGATGGACGAAATTAGTTGAAATAGACAGTTTTTGCATGGTAACACATTCCTGGTAGAACTACATAGCAAAGTACAAAGTTCGTATCGGATGGACGAAATTAGTTGAAATAGACAGTTTTTGCATGGTAACACATTCCTGGTAGAACTACATAGCAAAGTACAAAGTTCGTATCGGATGGACGAAATTAGTTGAAATAGACAGTTTTTGCATGGTAACACATTCCTGGTAGAACTACATAGCAAAGTACAAAGTTCGTTTTGGATGGACGAAATTAGTTGAAATAGACAGTTTTTGCATGGTAACACATTCCTGGTAGAACTACATAGCAAAGTACAAAGTTCGTATCGGATGGACGAAATTAGTTGAAATAGACAGTTTTTGCATGGTAACACATTCCTGGTAGAACTACATAGCAAAGTACAAAGTTCGTATCGGATGGACGAAATTAGTTGAAATAGACAGTTTTTGCATGGTAACACATTCCTGGTAGAACTACATAGCAAAGTACAAAGTTCGTTTTGGATGGACAAAATTAGTTGAAATAGACAGTTTTTGCATGGTAACACATTCCTGGTAGAACTACATAGCAAAGTACAAAGTTCGTATCGGATGGACGAAATTAGTTGAAATAGACAGTTTTTGCATGGTAACACATTCCTGGTAGAACTACACAGTAAAGTACAAAGTTCGTATTGGATGGACGAAATTAGTTGAAATAGACAGTTTTTGCATGGTAACACATTTCTGGTAGAACTACATAGCAAAGTACAAAGTTCGTATCGGATGGACGAAATTAGTTGAAATAGACAGTTTTTGCATGGTAACACATTCCTGGTAGAACTACATAGCAAAGTACAAAGTTAGTATCGGATGGACGAAATTAGTTGAAATAGACAGTTTTCGCATGGTAACACATTCCTGGTAGAACTACATAGCAAAGTACAAAGTTCGTATCGGATGGACGAAATTAGTTGAAAAAGACAGTTTTTGCATGGTAACACATTCCTGGTAGAACTACATAGCAAAGTACAAAGTTCGTTTTGGATGGACGAAATTAGTTGAAATAGACAGTTTTTGCATGGTAACACATTCCTGGTAGAACTACATAGCAAAGTACAAAGTTCGTATCGGATGGACGAAATTAGTTGAAATAGACAGTTTTTGCATGGTAACACATTCCTGGTAGAACTACATAGCAAAGTACAAAGTTCGTTTTGGATGGACAAAATTAGTTGAAATAGACAGTTTTTGCATGGTAACACATTCCTGGTAGAACTACATAGCAAAGTACAAAGTTCGTATCGGATGGACGAAATTAGTTGAAATAGACAGTTTTTGCATGGTAACACATTCCTGGTAGAACTACATAGCAAAGTACAAAGTTCGTTTTGGATGGACGAAATTAGTTGAAATAGACAGTTTTTGCATGGTAACACATTCCTGGTAGAACTACATAGCAAAGTACAAAGTTCGTTTTGGATGGACGAAATTAGTTGAAATAGACAGTTTTTGCATGGTAACACATTCCTGGTAGAACTACACAGTAAAGTACAAAGTTCGTATTGGATGGACGAAATTAGTTGAAATAGACAGTTTTTGCATGGTAACACATTCCTGGTAGAACTACATAGCAAAGTACAAAGTTCGTATCGGATGGACGAAATTAGTTGAAATAGACAGTTTTTGCATGGTAACACATTCCTGGTAGAACTACATAGCAAAGTACAAAGTTAGTATCGGATGGACGAAATTAGTTGAAATAGACAGTTTTTGCATGGTAACACATTCCTGGTAGAACTACATAGCAAAGTACAAAGTTCGTATCGGATGGACGAAATTAGTTGAAAAAGACAGTTTTCGCATGGTAACACATTCCTGGTAGAACTACATAGCAAAGTACAAAGTTCGTTTTGGATGGACGAAATTAGTTGAAATAGACAGTTTTTGCATGGTAACACATTCCTGGTAGAACTACATAGCAAAGTACAAAGTTCGTTTTGGATGGACGAAATTAGTTGAAATAGACAGTTTTTGCATGGTAACACATTCCTGGTAGAACTACATAGCAAAGTACAAAGTTCGTTTTGGATGGACGAAATTAGTTGAAATAGACAGTTTTTGCATGGTAACACATTCCTGGTAGAACTACATAGCAAAGTACAAAGTTCGTATCGGATGGACGAAATTAGTTGAAATAGACAGTTTTTGCATGGTAACACATTCCTGGTAGAACTACATAGCAAAGTACAAAGTTAGTATCGGATGGACGAAATTAGTTGAAATAGACAGTTTTTGCATGGTAACACATTCCTGGTAGAACTACATAGCAAAGTACAAAGTTAGTATCGGATGGACGAAATTAGTTGAAATAGACAGTTTATGCATGGTAACACATTCCTGGTAGAACTACATAGCAAAGTACAAAGTTCGTATCGGATGGACGAAATTAGTTGAAAAAGACAGTTTTCGCATGGTAACACATTCCTGGTAGAACTACATAGCAAAGTACAAAGTTCGTTTTGGATGGACGAAATTAGTTGAAATAGACAGTTTTTGCATGGTAACACATTCCTGGTAGAACTACATAGCAAAGTACAAAGTTCGTATCGGATGGACGAAATTAGTTGAAAAAGACAGTTTTCGCATGGTAACACATTCCTGGTAGAACTACATAGCAAAGTACAAAGTTCGTTTTGGATGGACGAAATTAGTTGAAATAGACAGTTTTTGCATGGTAACACATTCCTGGTAGAACTACATAGCAAAGTACAAAGTTCGTATCGGATGGACGAAATTAGTTGAAATAGACAGTTTTTGCATGGTAACACATTCCTGGTAGAACTACATAGCAAAGTACAAAGTTCGTATCGGATGGACGAAATTAGTTGAAATAGACAGTTTTTGCATGGTAACACATTCCTGGTAGAACTACATAGCAAAGTACAAAGTTCGTATCGGATGGACGAAATTAGTTGAAATAGACAGTTTTTGCATGGTAACACATTCCTGGTAGAACTACATAGCAAAGTACAAAGTTCGTTTTGTATGGACGAAATTAGTTGAAATAGACAGTTTTTGCATGGTAACACATTCCTGGTAGAACTACATAGCAAAGTACAAAGTTCGTATCGGATGCACCAATTTAGTTGAAATAGACAGTTCTTGCATGGTAACACATTCCTGGTAGAACTACATAGCAAAGTACAAAGTTTGTATCGGATGGACGAAATTAGTTGAAATAGACAGTTTTTGCATGGTAACACATTCCTGGTAGAACTACACAGTAAAGTACAAAGTTCGTATTGGATGGACGAAATAAGTTGAAATAGACAGTTTTTGCATGGTAACACATTCCTGGTAGAACTACACAGCAAAGTACAAAGTTCGTTTCGGATGGACGAAATTAGTTGAAATAGACAGTTTTTGCATGGTAACACATTCCTGGTAGAACTACATAGCAAAGTACAAAGTTCGTATCGGATGGACGAAATTAGTTGAAATAGACAGTTTTTGCATGGTAACACATTCCTGGTAGAACTACATAGCAAAGTACAAAGTTCGTTTTGGATGGACGAAATTAGTTGAAATAGACAGTTTTTGCATGGTAACACATTCCTGGTAGAACTACATAGCAAAGTACAAAGTTCGTTTTGGATGGACAAAATTAGTTGAAATAGACAGTTTTTGCATGGTAACACATTCCTGGTAGAACTACATAGCAAAGTACAAAGTTCGTTTTGGATGGACGAAATTAGTTGAAATAGACAGTTTTTGCATGGTAACACATTCCTGGTAGAACTACATAGCAAAGTACAAAGTTAGTATCGGATGGACGAAATTAGTTGAAATAGACAGTTTTTGCATGGTAACACATTCCTGGTAGAACTACATAGCAAAGTACAAAGTTCGTATCGGATGGACGAAATTAGTTGAAAAAGACAGTTTTTGCATGGTAACACATTCCTGGTAGAACTACATAGCAAAGTACAAAGTTCGTTTTGGATGGACGAAATTAGTTGAAATAGACAGTTTTTGCATGGTAACTCACTCCTGGTAGAACTACATAGCAAAGTACAAAGTTCGTATCGGATGGACGAAATTAGTTGAAAAAGACAGTTTTCGCATGGTAACACATTCCTGGTAGAACTACATAGCAAAGTACAAAGTTCGTTTTGGATGGACGAAATTAGTTGAAATAGACAGTTTTTGCATGGTAACACATTCCTGGTAGAACTACATAGCAAAGTACAAAGTTCGTTTTGGATGGACGAAATTAGTTGAAATAGACAGTTTTTGCATGGTAACACATTCCTGGTAGAACTACATAGCAAAGTACAAAGTTCGTATCGGATGGACGAAATTAGTTGAAATAGACAGTTTTTGCATGGTAACACATTCCTGGTAGAACTACATAGCAAAGTACAAAGTTAGTATCGGATGGACGAAATTAGTTGAAATAGACAGTTTTTGCATGGTAACACATTCCTGGTAGAACTACATAGCAAAGTACAAAGTTCGTATCGGATGGACGAAATTAGTTGAAAAAGACAGTTTTTGCATGGTAACACATTCCTGGTAGAACTACATAGCAAAGTACAAAGTTCGTTTTGGATGGACGAAATTAGTTGAAATAGACAGTTTTTGCATGGTAACTCACTCCTGGTAGAACTACATAGCAAAGTACAAAGTTCGTATCGGATGGACGAAATTAGTTGAAATAGACAGTTTTTGCATGGTAACACATTCCTGGTAGAACTACATAGCAAAGTACAAAGTTCGTATCGGATGGACGAAATTAGTTGAAATAGACAGTTTTTGCATGGTAACACATTCCTGGTAGAACTACATAGCAAAGTACAAAGTTTGTATCGGATGGACGAAATTAGTTGAAATAGACAGTTTTTGCATGGTAACACATTCCTGGTAGAACTACACAGTAAAGTACAAAGTTCGTATTGGATGGACGAAATAAGTTGAAATAGACAGTTTTTGCATGGTAACACATTCCTGGTAGAACTACACAGCAAAGTACAAAGTTCGTTTTGGATGGACGAAATTAGTTGAAATAGACAGTTTTTGCATGGTAACACATTCCTGGTAGAACTACATAGCAAAGTACAAAGTTCGTTTTGGATGGACGAAATTAGTTGAAATAGACAGTTTTTGCATGGTAGCACATTCCTGGTAGAACTACATAGCAAAGTACAAAGTTCGTTTTGGATGGACGAAATTAGTTGAAATAGACAGTTTTTGCATGGTAACACATTCCTGGTAGAACTACATAGCAAAGTACAAAGTTCGTATCGGATGGACGAAATTAGTTGAAATAGACAGTTTTTGCATGGTAACACATTCCTGGTAGAACTACATAGCAAAGTACAAAGTTAGTATCGGATGGACGAAATTAGTTGAAATAGACAGTTTTTGCATGGTAACACATTCCTGGTAGAACTACATAGCAAAGTACAAAGTTCGTATCGGATGGACGAAATTAGTTGAAAAAGACAGTTTTTGCATGGTAACACATTCCTGGTAGAACTACATAGCAAAGTACAAAGTTCGTTTTGGATGGACGAAATTAGTTGAAATAGACAGTTTTTGCATGGTAACTCACTCCTGGTAGAACTACATAGCAAAGTACAAAGTTCGTATCGGATGGACGAAATAAGTTGAAATAGACAGTTTTTGCATGGTAACACATTCCTGGTAGAACTACACAGCAAAGTACAAAGTTCGTTTCGGATGGACGAAATTAGTTGAAATAGACAGTTTTTGCATGGTAACACATTCCTGGTAGAACTACATAGCAAAGTACAAAGTTAGTATCGGATGGACGAAATTAGTTGAAATAGACAGTTTTTGCATGGTAACACATTCCTGGTAGAACTACATAGCAAAGTACAAAGTTCGTTTTGGATGGACGAAATTAGTTGAAATAGACAGTTTTTGCATGGTAACACATTCCTGGTAGAACTACATAGCAAAGTACAAAGTTCGTTTTGGATGGACGAAATTAGTTGAAATAGACAGTTTTTGCATGGTAACACATTCCTGGTAGAACTACATAGCAAAGTACAAAGTTCGTATCGGATGGACGAAATTAGTTGAAATAGACAGTTTTTGCATGGTAACACATTCCTGGTAGAACTACATAGCAAAGTACAAAGTTCGTATCGGATGGACGAAATTAGTTGAAATAGACAGTTTTTGCATGGTAACACATTCCTGGTAGAACTACATAGCAAAGTACAAAGTTCGTTTTGTATGGACAAAATTAGTTGAAATAGACAGTTTTTGCATGGTAACACATTCCTGGTAGAACTACATAGCAAAGTACAAAGTTCGTTTTGGATGGACAAAATTAGTTGAAATAGACAGTTTTTGCATGGTAACACATTCCTGGTAGAACTACATAGCAAAGTACAAAGTTCGTATTGGATGGACGAAATAAGTTGAAATAGACAGTTTTTGCATGGTAACACATTCCTGGTAGAACTACATAGCAAAGTACAAAGTTAGTATCGGATGGACGAAATTAGTTGAAATAGACAGTTTTTGCATGGTAACACATTCCTGGTAGAACTACATAGCAAAGTACAAAGTTCGTATCGGATGGACGAAATTAGTTGAAAAAGACAGTTTTTGCATGGTAACACATTCCTGGTAGAACTACATAGCAAAGTACAAAGTTCGTTTTGGATGGACGAAATTAGTTGAAATAGACAGTTTTTGCATGGTAACACATTCCTGGTAGAACTACATAGCAAAGTACAAAGTTCGTTTTGGATGGACAAAGTTAGTTAAAATAGACAGTTTTTGCATGAAAACTCATTCCTGGTGGAACTTCATAGCAAAGTACAAAGTTCGTTTTGGATGGACAAAGTTAGTTAAAATAGACAGTTTTTGCATGAAAACTCATTCCTGGTGGAACTTCATAGCAAAGTACAAAGTTCGTTTTGGATGGACAAAGTTAGTTGAAATAGACAGTTTTTGCATGAAAACTCATTCCTGGTGGAACTTCATAGCAAAGTACAAAGTTCGAATCGGATGGACAAAGTTAGTTGAAATAGACAGTTTTTGCATGAAAACTCATTCCTGGTGGAACTTCATAGCAAAGTACAAAGTTCGAATCGGATGGACGAATTAAGTTGAAATAGACAGTTTTTGCATGAAAACTCATTCCTGGTGGAACTTCATAGCAAAGTACAAAGTTCGTTTTGGATGGACAAAGTTAGTTGAAATAGACAGTTTTTGCATGAAAACTCATTCCTGGTGGAACTTCATAGCAAAGTACAAAGTTCGAATCGGATGGACGAATTAAGTTGAAATAGACAGTTTTTGCATGAAAACTCATTCCTGGTGGAACTTCATAGCAAAGTACAAAGTTCGTTTTGGATGGACAAAGTTAGTTGAAATAGACAGTTTTTGCATGAAAACTCATTCCTGGTGGAACTTCATAGCAAAGTACAAAGTTCGTTTTGGATGGACAAAGTTAGTTAAAATAGACAGTTTTTGCATGAAAACTCATTCCTGGTGGAACTTCATAGCAAAGTACAAAGTTCGTTTTGGATGGACAAAGTTAGTTAAAATAGACAGTTTTTGCATGAAAACTCATTCCTGGTGGAACTTCATAGCAAAGTACAAAGTTCGTTTTGGATGGACAAAGTTAGTTGAAATAGACAGTTTTTGCATGAAAACTCATTCCTGGTGGAACTTCATAGCAAAGTACAAAGTTCGAATCGGATGGACGAATTAAGTTGAAATAGACAGTTTTTGCATGAAAACTCATTCCTGGTGGAACTTCATAGCAAAGTACAAGTTCGTTTTGGATGGATCAATTTAGTTGAAATAGACAGTTTTTGCATGAAAACTCATTCCTGGTGGAACTTCATAGCAAAGTACAAAGTTCGTTTTGGATGGACAAAGTTAGTTGAAATAGACAGTTTTTGCATGAAAACTCATTCCTGGTGGAACTTCATAGCAAAGTACAAAGTTCGTTTTGGATGGACAAAGTTAGTTGAAATAGACAGTTTTTGCATGAAAACTCATTCCTGGTGGAACTTCATAGCAAAGTACAAAGTTCGAATCGGATGGACGAATTAAGTTGAAATAGACAGTTTTTGCATGAAAACTCATTCCTGGTGGAACTTCATAGCAAAGTACAAAGTTCGTTTTGGATGGACAAAGTTAGTTAAAATAGACAGTTTTTGCATGAAAACTCATTCCTGGTGGAACTTCATAGCAAAGTACAAAGTTCGTTTTGGATGGACAAAGTTAGTTAAAATAGACAGTTTTTGCATGAAAACTCATTCCTGGTGGAACTTCATAGCAAAGTACAAAGTTCGTTTTGGATGGACAAAGTTAGTTGAAATAGACAGTTTTTGCATGAAAACTCATTCCTGGTGGAACTTCATAGCAAAGTACAAAGTTCGTTTTGGATGGACAAAGTTAGTTGAAATAGACAGTTTTTGCATGAAAACTCATTCCTGGTGGAACTTCATAGCAAAGTACAAAGTTCGAATCGGATGGACGAATTAAGTTGAAATAGACAGTTTTTGCATGAAAACTCATTCCTGGTGGAACTTCATAGCAAAGTACAAGTTCGTTTTGGATGGATCAATTTAGTTGAAATAGACAGTTTTTGCATGAAAACTCATTCCTGGTGGAACTTCATAGCAAAGTACAAAGTTCGTTTTGGATGGACAAAGTTAGTTGAAATAGACAGTTTTTGCATGAAAACTCATTCCTGGTGGAACTTCATAGCAAAGTACAAAGTTCGTTTTGGATGGACAAAGTTAGTTGAAATAGACAGTTTTTGCATGAAAACTCATTCCTGGTGGAACTTCATAGCAAAGTACAAAGTTCGAATCGGATGGACGAATTAAGTTGAAATAGACAGTTTTTGCATGAAAACTCATTCCTGGTGGAACTTCATAGCAAAGTACAAAGTTCGTTTTGGATGGACAAAGTTAGTTGAAATAGACAGTTTTTGCATGAAAACTCATTCCTGGTGGAACTTCATAGCAAAGTACAAAGTTCGAATCGGATGGACGAATTAAGTTGAAATAGACAGTTTTTGCATGAAAACTCATTCCTGGTGGAACTTCATAGCAAAGTACAAAGTTCGTTTTGGATGGACAAAGTTAGTTAAAATAGACAGTTTTTGCATGAAAACTCATTCCTGGTGGAACTTCATAGCAAAGTACAAAGTTCGTTTTGGATGGACAAAGTTAGTTAAAATAGACAGTTTTTGCATGAAAACTCATTCCTGGTGGAACTTCATAGCAAAGTACAAAGTTCGAATCGGATGGACGAATTAAGTTGAAATAGACAGTTTTTGCATGAAAACTCATTCCTGGTGGAACTTCATAGCAAAGTACAAAGTTCGTTTTGGATGGACAAAGTTAGTTAAAATAGACAGTTTTTGCATGAAAACTCATTCCTGGTGGAACTTCATAGCAAAGTACAAAGTTCGTTTTGGATGGACAAAGTTAGTTAAAATAGACAGTTTTTGCATGAAAACTCATTCCTGGTGGAACTTCATAGCAAAGTACAAAGTTCGTTTTGGATGGACAAAGTTAGTTGAAATAGACAGTTTTTGCATGAAAACTCATTCCTGGTGGAACTTCATAGCAAAGTACAAAGTTCGTTTTGGATGGACAAAGTTAGTTGAAATAGACAGTTTTTGCATGAAAACTCATTCCTGGTGGAACTTCATAGCAAAGTACAAAGTTCGAATCGGATGGACGAATTAAGTTGAAATAGACAGTTTTTGCATGAAAACTCATTCCTGGTGGAACTTCATAGCAAAGTACAAGTTCGTTTTGGATGGATCAATTTAGTTGAAATAGACAGTTTTTGCATGAAAACTCATTCCTGGTGGAACTTCATAGCAAAGTACAAAGTTCGTTTTGGATGGACAAAGTTAGTTGAAATAGACAGTTTTTGCATGAAAACTCATTCCTGGTGGAACTTCATAGCAAAGTACAAAGTTCGTTTTGGATGGACAAAGTTAGTTGAAATAGACAGTTTTTGCATGAAAACTCATTCCTGGTGGAACTTCATAGCAAAGTACAAAGTTCGAATCGGATGGACGAATTAAGTTGAAATAGACAGTTTTTGCATGAAAACTCATTCCTGGTGGAACTTCATAGCAAAGTACAAAGTTCGTTTTGGATGGACAAAGTTAGTTGAAATAGACAGTTTTTGCATGAAAACTCATTCCTGGTGGAACTTCATAGCAAAGTACAAAGTTCGAATCGGATGGACGAATTAAGTTGAAATAGACAGTTTTTGCATGAAAACTCATTCCTGGTGGAACTTCATAGCAAAGTACAAAGTTCGTTTTGGATGGACAAAGTTAGTTAAAATAGACAGTTTTTGCATGAAAACTCATTCCTGGTGGAACTTCATAGCAAAGTACAAAGTTCGTTTTGGATGGACAAAGTTAGTTGAAATAGACAGTTTTTGCATGAAAACTCATTCCTGGTGGAACTTCATAGCAAAGTACAAAGTTCGAATCGGATGGACGAATTAAGTTGAAATAGACAGTTTTTGCATGAAAACTCATTCCTGGTGGAACTTCATAGCAAAGTACAAAGTTCGTTTTGGATGGACAAAGTTAGTTAAAATAGACAGTTTTTGCATGAAAACTCATTCCTGGTGGAACTTCATAGCAAAGTACAAAGTTCGTTTTGGATGGACAAAGTTAGTTGAAATAGACAGTTTTTGCATGAAAACTCATTCCTGGTGGAACTTCATAGCAAAGTACAAAGTTCGAATCGGATGGACGAATTAAGTTGAAATAGACAGTTTTTGCATGAAAACTCATTCCTGGTGGAACTTCATAGCAAAGTACAAAGTTCGAATCGGATGGACGAATTAAGTTGAAATAGACAGTTTTTGCATGAAAACTCATTCCTGGTGGAACTTCATAGCAAAGTACAAGTTCGTTTTGGATGGATCAATTTAGTTAAAATAGACAGTTTTTGCATGAAAACTCATTCCTGGTGGAACTTCATAGCAAAGTACAAAGTTCGTTTTGGATGGACAAAGTTAGTTAAAATAGACAGTTTTTGCATGAAAACTCATTCCTGGTGGAACTTCATAGCAAAGTACAAAGTTCGTTTTGGATGGACAAAGTTAGTTGAAATAGACAGTTTTTGCATGAAAACTCATTCCTGGTGGAACTTCATAGCAAAGTACAAAGTTCGAATCGGATGGACGAATTAAGTTGAAATAGACAGTTTTTGCATGAAAACTCATTCCTGGTGGAACTTCATAGCAAAGTACAAAGTTCGTTTTGGATGGACAAAGTTAGTTAAAATAGACAGTTTTTGCATGAAAACTCATTCCTGGTGGAACTTCATAGCAAAGTACAAAGTTCGTTTTGGATGGACAAAGTTAGTTAAAATAGACAGTTTTTGCATGAAAACTCATTCCTGGTGGAACTTCATAGCAAAGTACAAAGTTCGTTTTGGATGGACAAAGTTAGTTAAAATAGACAGTTTTTGCATGAAAACTCATTCCTGGTGGAACTTCATAGCAAAGTACAAAGTTCGTTTTGGATGGACAAAGTTAGTTGAAATAGACAGTTTTTGCATGAAAACTCATTCCTGGTGGAACTTCATAGCAAAGTACAAAGTTCGAATCGGATGGACAAAGTTAGTTGAAATAGACAGTTTTTGCATGAAAACTCATTCCTGGTGGAACTTCATAGCAAAGTACAAAGTTCGAATCGGATGGACGAATTAAGTTGAAATAGACAGTTTTTGCATGAAAACTCATTCCTGGTGGAACTTCATAGCAAAGTACAAAGTTCGAATCGGATGGACGAATTAAGTTGAAATAGACAGTTTTTGCATGAAAACTCATTCCTGGTGGAACTTCATAGCAAAGTACAAAGTTCGTTTTGGATGGATCAATTTAGTTGTAATTAACAGTTTTTGTATGAAAACTCATTCCTGGTGGAACTTCATAGCAAAGTACAAAGTTCGTTTTGGATGGACAAAGTTAGTTAAAATAGACAGTTTTTGCATGAAAACTCATTCCTGGTGGAACTTCATAGCAAAGTACAAAGTTCGTTTTGGATGGACAAAGTTAGTTAAAATAGACAGTTTTTGCATGAAAACTCATTCCTGGTGGAACTTCATAGCAAAGTACAAAGTTCGTTTTGGATGGACAAAGTTAGTTGAAATAGACAGTTTTTGCATGAAAACTCATTCCTGGTGGAACTTCATAGCAAAGTACAAAGTTCGAATCGGATGGACGAATTAAGTTGAAATAGACAGTTTTTGCATGAAAACTCATTCCTGGTGGAACTTCATAGCAAAGTACAAGTTCGTTTTGGATGGATCAATTTAGTTGAAATAGACAGTTTTTGCATGAAAACTCATTCCTGGTGGAACTTCATAGCAAAGTACAAAGTTCGTTTTGGATGGACAAAGTTAGTTGAAATAGACAGTTTTTGCATGAAAACTCATTCCTGGTGGAACTTCATAGCAAAGTACAAAGTTCGTTTTGGATAGACAAAGTTAGTTGAAATAGACAGTTTTTGCATGAAAACTCATTCCTGGTGGAACTTCATAGCAAAGTACAAAGTTCGAATCGGATGGACGAATTAAGTTGAAATAGACAGTTTTTGCATGAAAACTCATTCCTGGTGGAACTTCATAGCAAAGTACAAGTTCGTTTTGGATGGATCAATTTAGTTGAAATAGACAGTTTTTGCATGAAAACTCATTCCTGGTGGAACTTCATAGCAAAGTACAAAGTTCGTTTTGGATGGACAAAGTTAGTTGAAATAGACAGTTTTTGCATGAAAACTCATTCCTGGTGGAACTTCATAGCAAAGTACAAAGTTCGTTTTGGATGGACAAAGTTAGTTGAAATAGACAGTTTTTGCATGAAAACTCATTCCTGGTGGAACTTCATAGCAAAGTACAAAGTTCGAATCGGATGGACGAATTAAGTTGAAATAGACAGTTTTTGCATGAAAACTCATTCCTGGTGGAACTTCATAGCAAAGTACAAAGTTCGTTTTGGATGGATCAATTTAGTTGTAATTAACAGTTTTTGTATGAAAACTCATTCCTGGTGGAACTTCATAGCAAAGTACAAAGTTCGTTTTGGATGGACAAAGTTAGTTAAAATAGACAGTTTTTGCATGAAAACTCATTCCTGGTGGAACTTCATAGCAAAGTACAAAGTTCGTTTTGGATGGACAAAGTTAGTTGAAATAGACAGTTTTTGCATGAAAACTCATTCCTGGTGGAACTTCATAGCAAAGTACAAAGTTCGTTTTGGATGGACAAAGTTAGTTAAAATAGACAGTTTTTGCATGAAAACTCATTCCTGGTGGAACTTCATAGCAAAGTACAAAGTTCGTTTTGGATGGATCAATTTAGTTGAAATAGACAGTTTTTGCATGAAAACTCATTCCTGGTGGAACTTCATAGCAAAGTACAAAGTTCGTTTTGGATGGATCAATTTAGTTGAAATAGACAGTTTTTGCATGAAAACTCATTCCTGGTGGAACTTCATAGCAAAGTACAAAGTTCGTTTTGGATGGATCAATTTAGTTGAAATAGACAGTTTTTGCATGAAAACTCATTCCTGGTGGAACTTCATAGCAAAGTACAAAGTTCGTTTTGGATGGACAAAGTTAGTTGAAATAGACAGTTTTTGCATGAAAACTCATTCCTGGTGGAACTTCATAGCAAAGTACAAAGTTCGTTTTGGATGGATCAATTTAGTTGAAATAGACAGTTCTTGCATGAAAACTCATTCCTGGTGGAACTTCATAGCAAAGTACAAAGTTCGTTTTGGATGGACAAAGTTAGTTGAAATAGACAGTTTTTGCATGAAAACTCATTCCTGGTGGAACTTCATAGCAAAGTACAAAGTTCGTTTTGGATGGACAAAGTTAGTTGAAATAGACAGTTTTTGCATAAAAACTCATTCCTGGTGGAACTTCATAGCAAAGTACAAAGTTCGTTTTGGATGGACAAAGTTAGTTGAAATAGACAGTTTTTGCATGAAAACTCATTCCTGGTGGAACTTCATAGCAAAGTACAAAGTTCGTTTTGGATGGACAAAGTTAGTTGAAATAGACAGTTTTTGCATGAAAACTCATTCCTGGTGGAACTTCATAGCAAAGTACAAAGTTCGTTTTGGATGGACAAAGTTAGTTGAAATAGACAGTTTTTGCATGAAAACTCATTCCTGGTGGAACTTCATAGCAAAGTACAAAGTTCGTTTTGGATGGACGAATTAAGTTGAAATAGACAGTTTTTGTATGAAAACTCATTCCTGGTGGAACTTCATAGTAAAGTACAAAGTTCGTTTTGGATGGACAAAGTTAGTTGAAATAGACAGTTTTTGCATGAAAACTCATTCCAGGTGGAACTTCATATCAAAGTACAAACTTCGTTTTGGATGGACAAAGTTAGTTGTAATTAACAGTTTTTGTATGAAAACACACTTCTGGTGGAACTTCATATCAAAGAACAAACTTCGTTTTGGATGGACAAAGTTAGTTGTAATTAACAGTTTTTGTATGAAAACACACTTCTGGTGGAACTTCATATCAAAGAACAAAGTTCGAATCGGATGGACAAAGTTAGTTGTAATTAACAGTTTTTGTATGAAAACACACTTCTGGTGGAACTTCATATCAAAGTACAAAGTTCGTCTTGGATGGACGAATTAAGTTGAAATGGACAGTTTTTGTATGAAAACTCATTCCTGGTGGAACTTCATAGCAAAGTACAAAGTTCGTTTTGGATGGACAAAGTTAGTTGAAATAGACAATTTTTGCATGAAAACTCATTCCTGGTGGAACTTCATAGCAAAGTACAAAGTTCGTTTTGGATGGACAAAGTTAGTTGAAATAGACAGTTTTTGCATGAAAACTCATTCCTGGTGGAACTTCATAGCAAAGTACAAAGTTCGTTTTGGATGGACAAAGTTAGTTGAAATAGACAGTTTTTGCATGAAAACTCATTCCTGGTGGAACTTCATAGCAAAGAACAAAGTTCGTTTTGGATGGACAAAGTTAGTTGAAATAGACAGTTTTTGCATGAAAACTCATTCCTTGTGGAACTTCATAGCAAAGTACAAAGTTCGTTTTGGATGGACAAAGTTAGTTGAAATAGACAGTTTTTGCATGAAAACTCATTCCTGGTGGAACTTCATAGCAAAGAACAAAGTTCGTTTTGGATGGACAAAGTTAGTTATAATAGACAGTTTTTGCATGAAAACTCATTCCTGGTGGAACTTCATAGCAAAGTACAAAGTTCGTTTTGGATGGACAAAGTTAGTTTAAATAGACAGTTTTTGCATGAAAACTCATTCCTGGTGGAACTTCATAGCAAAGTACAAAGTTCGTTTTGGATGGACAAAGTTAGTTGAAATAGACAGTTTTTGCATGAAAACTCATTCCTGGTGGAACTTCATAGCAAAGTACAAAGTTCGTTTTGGATGGACAAAGTTAGTTGAAATAGACAGTTTTTGCATGAAAACTCATTCCTGGTGGAACTTCATAGCAAAGAACAAAGTTCGTTTTGGATGGACAAAGTTAGTTGAAATAGACAGTTTTTGCATGAAAACTCATTCCTGGTGGAACTTCATAGCAAAGTACAAAGTTCGTTTTGGATGGACAAAGTTAGTTGAAATAGACAGTTTTTGCATGAAAACTCATTCCTTGTGGAACTTCATAGCAAAGTACAAAGTTCGAATCGGATGGACGAATTAAGTTGAAATAGACAGTTTTTGCATGAAAACTCATTCCTGGTGGAACTTCATAGCAAAGAACAAAGTTCGTTTTGGATGGACAAAGTTAGTTGAAATAGACAGTTTTTGCATGAAAACTCATTCCTTGTGGAACTTCATAGCAAAGTACAAAGTTCGTTTTGGATGGACAAAGTTAGTTGAAATAGACAGTTTTTGCATGAAAACTCATTCCTGGTGGAACTTCATAGCAAAGAACAAAGTTCGTTTTGGATGGACAAAGTTAGTTGAAATAGACAGTTTTTGCATGAAAACTCATTCCTGGTGGAACTTCATAGCAAAGTACAAAGTTCGTTTTGGATGGATCAATTTAGTTGAAATAGACAGTTTTTGCATGAAAACTCTTTCCTGGTGGAACTTCATAGCAAAGTACAAAGTTCGTTTTGGATGGACAAAGTTAGTTGAAATAGACAGTTTTTGCATGAAAACTCATTCCTGGTGGAACTTCATAGCAAAGAACAAAGTTCGTTTTGGATGGATCAATTTAGTTGAAATAGCCAGTTTTTGCATGAAAACTCATTCCTGGTGGAACTTCATAGCAAAGTACAAAGTTCGTTTTGGATGGACAAAGTTAGTTGAAATAGACAGTTTTTGCATGAAAACTCATTCCTGGTGGAACTTCATAGCAAAGTACAAAGTTCGTTTTGGATGGATCAATTTAGTTGAAATAGACAGTTTTTGCATGAAAACTCATTCCTGGTGGAACTTCATAGCAAAGTACAAAATTCGTTTTGGATGGACAAAGTTAGTTGAAATAGACAGTTTTTGCATGAAAACTCATTCCTGGTGGAACTTCATAGCAAAGTACAAAGTTCGTTTTGGATGGACAAAGTTAGTTGAAATAGACAGTTTTTGCATGAAAACTCATTCCTGGTGGAACTTCATAGCAAAGAACAAAGTTCGTTTTGGATGGATCAATTTAGTTGAAATAGCCAGTTTTTGCATGAAAACTCATTCCTGGTGGAACTTCATAGCAAAGTACAAAGTTCGTTTTGGATGGACAAAGTTAGTTGAAATAGACAGTTTTTGCATGAAAACTCATTCCTAGTGGAACTTCATAGTAAAGTACAAAGTTCGTTTTGGATGGACAAAGTTAGTTGAAATAGACAGTTTTTGCATGAAAACTCATTCCTGGTGGAACTTCATAGCAAAGTACAAAGTTCGAATCAGATGGACAAAGTTAGTTGAAATAGACAGTTTTTGCATGAAAACTCATTCCTGGTGGAACTTCATAGCAAAGTACAAAGTTCGTTTTGGATGGACAAAGTTAGTTGAAATAGACAGTTTTTGCATGAAAAACTCATTCCTGGTGGAACTTCATAGCAAAGTACAAAGTTCGAATCAGATGGACAAAGTTAGTTGAAATAGGACAGTTTTTGTATGAAAACTCATTCCTGGTGGAACTTCATAGCAAAGTACAAAGTTCGAATCAGATGGACGAATTAAGTTGAAATAGACAGTTTTTGTATGAAAACTCATTCCTGGTGGAACTTCATAGCAAAGTACAAAGTTCGTTTTGGATGGACAAAGTTAGTTGAAATAGACAGTTTTTGCATGAAAACTCATTCCTGGTGGAACTTCATAGCAAAGTACAAAGTTCGTTTTGGATGGACGAATTAAGTTGAAATAGACAGTTTTTGCATGAAAACTCATTCCTGGTGGAACTTCATAGCAAAGTACAAAGTTCGAATCAGATGGACAAAGTTAGTTGAAATAGACAGTTTTTGCATGAAAACTCATTCCTGGTGGAACTTCATAGCAAAGTACAAAGTTCGTTTTGGATGGGACAAAGTTAGTTGAAATAGACAGTTTTTGCATGAAAACTCATTCCTGGTGGAACTTCATAGCAAAGTACAAAGTTCGTTTTGGATGGACAAAGTTAGTTGAAATAGACAGTTTTTGCATGAAAACTCATTCCTAGTGGAACTTCATAGTAAAGTACAAAGTTCGTTTTGGATGGACAAAGTTAGTTGAAATAGACAGTTTTTGCATGAAAACTCATTCCTGGTGGAACTTCATAGCAAAGTACAAAGTTCGAATCAGATGGACAAAGTTAGTTGAAATAGACAGTTTTTGCATGAAAACTCATTCCTGGTGGAACTTCATAGCAAAGTACAAAGTTCGTTTTGGATGGACAAAGTTAGTTGAAATAGACAGTTTTTGCATGAAAACTCATTCCTGGTGGAACTTCATAGCAAAGTACAAAGTTCGAATCAGATGGACAAAGTTAGTTGAAATAGACAGTTTTTGTATGAAAACTTATTCCTGGTGGAACTTCATAGCAAAGTACAAAGTTCGAATCAGATGGACGAATTAAGTTGAAATAGACAGTTTTTGTATGAAAACTCATTCCTGGTGGAACTTCATAGCAAAGTACAAAGTTCGTTTTGGATGGACAAAGTTAGTTGAAATAGACAGTTTTTGCATGAAAACTCATTCCTGGTGGAACTTCATAGCAAAGTACAAAGTTCGTTTTGGATGGACAAAGTTAGTTGAAATAGACAGTTTTTGCATGAAAACTCATTCCTGGTGGAACTTCATAGCAAAGTACAAAGTTCGAATCAGATGGACAAAGTTAGTTGAAATAGACAGTTTTTGTATGAAAACTCATTCCTGGTGGAACTTCATAGCAAAGTACAAAGTTCGAATCAGATGGACGAATTAAGTTGAAATAGACAGTTTTTGTATGAAAACTCATTCCTGGTGGAACTTCATAGCAAAGTACAAAGTTCGTTTTGGATGGACAAAGTTAGTTGAAATAGACAGTTTTTGCATGAAAACTCATTCTGTGGAACTTCATAGCAAAGTACAAAGTTCGAATCAGATGGACAAAGTTAGTTGAAATAGACAGTTTTTGCATGAAAACTCATTCCTGGTGGAACTTCATAGCAAAGTACAAAGTTCGTTTTGGATGGACAAAGTTAGTTGAAATAGACAGTTTTTGCATGAAAACTCATTCCTGGTGGAACTTCATAGCAAAGTACAAAGTTCGAATCAGATGGACAAAGTTAGTTGAAATAGACAGTTTTTTGTATGAAAACTCATTCCTGGTGGAACTTCATAGCAAAGTACAAAGTTCGAATCAGATGGACGAATTAAGTTGAAATAGACAGTTTTTGCATGAAAACTCATTCCTTGTGGAACTTCATAGCAAAGTACAAAGTTCGTTTTGGATGGACAAAGTTAGTTGAAATAGACAGTTTTTGCATGAAAACTCATTCCTGGTGGAACTTCATAGCAAAGAACAAAGTTCGTTTTGGATGGACAAAGTTAGTTGAAATAGGACAGTTTTTGCATGAAAACTCATTCCTGGTGGAACTTCATAGCAAAGTACAAAGTTCGTTTTGGATGGATCAATTTAGTTGAAATAGACAGTTTTTGCATGAAAACTCTTTCCTGGTGGAACTTCATAGCAAAGTACAAAGTTCGTTTTGGATGGACAAAGTTAGTTGAAATAGACAGTTTTTGCATGAAAACTCATTCCTGGTGGAACTTCATAGCAAAGAACAAAGTTCGTTTTGGATGGATCAATTTAGTTGAAATAGCCAGTTTTTGCATGAAAACTCATTCCTGGTGGAACTTCATAGCAAAGTACAAAGTTCGTTTTGGATGGACAAAGTTAGTTGAAATAGACAGTTTTTGCATGAAAACTCATTCCTGGTGGAACTTCATAGCAAAGTACAAAGTTCGTTTTGGATGGACAAAGTTAGTTGAAATAGACAGTTTTTGCATGAAAACTCATTCCTGGTGGAACTTCATAGCAAAGTACAAAGTTCGTTTTGGATGGATCAATTTAGTTGAAATAGCCAGTTTTTGCATGAAAACTCATTCCTGGTGGAACTTCATAGCAAAGTACAAAATTCGTTTTGGATGGACAAAGTTAGTTGAAATAGACAGTTTTTGCATGAAAAACTCATTCCTGGTGGAACTTCATAGCAAAGTACAAAGTTCGTTTTGGATGGACAAAGTTAGTTGAAATAGACAGTTTTTGCATGAAAACTCATTCCTGGTGGAACTTCATAGCAAAGAACAAAGTTCGTTTTGGATGGATCAATTTAGTTGAAATAGCCAGTTTTTGCATGAAAAACTCATTCCTGGTGGAACTTCATAGCAAAGTACAAAGTTCGTTTTGGATGGATCAATTTAGTTGAAATAGACAGTTTTTGCATGAAAACTCATTCCTGGTGGAACTTCATAGCAAAGTACAAAGTTCGTTTTGGATGGACAAAGTTAGTTGAAATAGACAGTTTTTGCATGAAAACTCATTCCTAGTGGAACTTCA